>NW_026970361.1:0-295411 GCF_028390025.1 Pseudophryne corroboree
TTATGCTCTCATCCTTCAGTGCTGCCCTTTCTCTTGCTAAACAGTCATACTTCAAGAACCTCATCTCCTCCCAGTCTTCCAACCCCCGGCGCCTCTTTGCCACTCTCAACTCACTCCTCTGCCCACCTCCACCTCGTCTCCCTTCCTCACTCTCTGCTCTTGACTTTGCCACTTACTTCACATCCAAAATTGACTCCATACGTCAGGACATCACATCACACCAGACTATCAGTAACCAGCCTTCTCGCAACCCTTACGAACCCTCCCCATCCCTCGCACCAACTCTGTCATCTTTCTCCCATGCATCTGGAGAGGAAGTCATGGCCCTCATTCGTTCCTGTTCCCTCACCACCTCCCCACTTGACCCAATCCCCTCCTGCCTCCTTTGCCACCTCTCTTCTTCTGCTTTTTCCCATCTTTCCCACCTTCTCAATCTCTCCCTCTCATCAGGCACTGTCCCCTCTGCCTTCAAGCACACTCTCATCTCTCCTATTCTTAAAAAACCTACCCTTGATCCAAACACTCTCTCCAACTACCGACCCATCTCTCTCTTCCCTTTTGCCTCCAAACTCCTTGAGCGTATTGTCTACAACCGCCTTACTTCCTTTCTTTCCTCACACTCACTGCTTGACCCATTCCAGTCTGGCTTCCGTCCTCTCCACTCCACTGAAACTGCCCTTACAAAAGTATGCAATGACCTCCATGCTGCTAAATCTAAGGGACACTACTCTCTACTTATTCTACTTGATCTCTCTGCTGCTTTTGACCATCCTCTCCTACTGCAAATCCTTCACTCCATTGGTCTGCGTAACACAGCCCTCTCTTGGTTGTCGTCCTACCTTTCTGACCGTTCATTCTCTGTCTCCTCTCATGACTCCACCTCCCCCTCACTTCCACTAACTGTAGGGGTACCCCAAGGTTCTGTCCTTGGTCCTCTTCTCTTCTCTCTCTATACGTCCTCACTAAGTAAGCTCATTAGTTCTTTTGGTTTCCAATATCATCTCTATGCTGATGACACTCAAATCTATCTTTCCTCTCCAGACCTCTCCCCTACTCTCCTCACTCGTATCTCCAACTGTCTCTCTGCTATCTCTTCCTGGATGTCCCAGCTCTTTCTTAAACTTAACATGTCTAAGACCGAGCTGATCATCTTCCCTCCCTCCCGCATAACCTCACCTCCTACAATCTCATTATCTATTGATGGCACTACTATCTCCTCTACCCCCCAAGTGCGCTGTCTTGGAGTAATCCTTGACTCCTCCCTCTCCTTCAAACCATACATTCAGCACCTCTCACAAACCTGCCGTTTTCATCTAAAAAATATTTCCAGGATCAGACCCTTTCTGACCCAGGATGCTACTAAGACTCTTATCCACTCACTGGTCATCTCCAGACTGGACTGCTGTAATCTCTTCCTGACTGGCATTCCTGACAAATACCTCTCTCCACTCCAATCTATCCTCAATGTTGCTTCCCGGCTCATTTTCCTCACCAAACGCACTACGTCCACCTCTCCTCTCTTACTAGTCCTTCACTGGCTCCCCTTCCCTTTCAGAATCCATTTCAAGCTTCTCACACTTGCTTACAAAGCCCTCACCCACTCCTCTCCCATCTACATCTCTGATCTTATCTCGCTTTACACTCCCACCCGTCCTCTTCGCTCTGCTAATGCACACCGACTCCTGCCTACGGATTACTTCCTCCCACTCCTACCTCCAAGATTTTTCACGTGCTGCACCACTTCTCTGGAATTCCCTACCTCTCCCCCTCAGACTCTCCACCTCTCTACAAAACTTCAAACGGGCTCTCAAAACCCACTTCTTCACCAAACCCAGCCAAATCTCATCCTAAACCTCTGTTCCACGCTCTCTATGTACCCCATCTGTCTCACCCCTGTCTGTCTACCCCTCCCTTTTAGAATGTAAGCTCTCACGAGCAGGGCCCTCTTCCCTCATGTGCTTACTCTTTTCTTACTTTAATAATCTTCAGCTGCACCAAATCCAGCAGTCTTCTGCCACCTGATACTTATTCCAGTGTCATCTGCTGATGTAGCTATGTTTATTTACCCTGTACTTGTCCTATATTGTCGTCAACTGTAAGTTGCTGTTTTCCTGTTTGATTATTTGTTTATGTACTCTGTAATTGGGCACTGCGGAACCCTTGTGGCGCCATATAAATAAAGGATAATAATAATAATAAATAATATAATATATAGCAGTACGGTACAGTAGGCCACTGCTCTACCTACCTCTGTGTCGTCAAGTATACTATCCATCCATACCTGTGGTGCATTTTAGAAAAAAAACATGTCTCGGCAGAGCAATCTATAAATCCATAATTTTTCAGACAGCAACAGTGGGTATTGTAATAGTCACCCAATCCATCACTTTTATAGGGTTACATGCACCCACATGCTACAGCCTGTCTCAATAATTTTACTGTCACGCTGTGTGTGTTTGTGTTTTTATTTGGGTATTTTTTGTTGTTGTAGAACTACAGGTACCAGCAAGCCCGTTATTTCCCCGCCTGCTGGTACTTGAGGTTCTCCAAGTACCAGCAAGCGGGGGAGGCTTGCTGGGCCTTGTAGTTCCACAACAACAAAAAACAATATTTTTTTTTACACACATGGCTATCAGCCCGGCACCCACCACCCAGGGGTGCTGGGGACAGCCTCGGGCTTTACCTCTGGCCCTTGGGTGCCTCGAGGGGAGGAACCTCTTCATTTAAGGGGTCCCCACTCCTCCAGGGAACCCCGGCCAGGGGTGACTAGTTGGAGGGGTAATGCCAGGGCCGCAGGGACCTACATAAAAGTGTCCCCCGGCTGTGGCATTATCTCTCTGGCTAGTGGAGCCCGGTGCTGGTTTTAAAAATATGGGGGACCCCTACATCTTTTGTCCCACGTATTTTTGGAACCTGGACCGTTCTAAGAGCCCGGTGCTGGTTGTCTAAATACGGGGAACCCCTGTCCAATTTTTCCCCCAGTATTTAAATAACCAGGACCGGCTCAAAGAGCCCGAGGCTGGTTATACTAAGGAGGGGGGACCTCACGCATTTTTTTTTAACCCATTCAGACCCTTCTCCTTTAAGTTAATGGAAGCCCTGGACAACAAAATTGCATTCATGTCCTCCTCCCTCACCCTTCCCAGTCCCAAACACTCATTTTTTTTTTCTTTAAAAATGTATAATATATAACAAGAACAATGAGCAGGCAGGCAGCGGGCATTGGCGGCATCGGACTGAGATAGAAATTAGTGATGGAGGGCTGGGTCAGTTGATTGTGGGAGAGTTTGTAAGCCATTGGCGGTGGCAGCGGGTATCGGCTCAGAGGCAGTAGCGGGCATTGGCTAAGGGTCATCGGCAGGATTCGGCGGAAATTATGGCTGTAGTGCCTCACTAGCCACTGACCTCACCGCACGCCACTGTGGGACAGATGTAACATGTAGAGAGAGGTAGATTTGGGAGGGGGAATGTCCTAGCATAACTGTTAATTGCAGTGTAATACTGTAATTCAGCTGTGCAGCATTTGTGGCTAAATGTCAAAGAAGCCAGTATTTACCCTGCATGCAAAACAATAAATGTATTTGAACATACCTCCCAACTATACCAATTTTTGCAGGACAGTCACTTTTTTTGGGAATGTCCAGCTAACCCAAACAACCCCCCCCCCCTGTGGGGGCCGCAGTGTCCCATAGTCATGGGGAACGGGGGGGGGGGGGTGGATGGCTCCCTGTAGCTTGTTGCTCTGCAAATATGCACATTGTGGGTAATTCAGACCTGATCGCTAGGGTGTGTTTTTTGCATCCCTGTAATCAGGTAGTTGCCGCCTACAGCGGAAGGGAAAATTTGCTGTGCAGGTGTGTGATCACATGTGCACAAGAGCTGCACAGCTCAGCACTTACTCAGCCATTGAGGTGACGTCACAAATCCTCCCACAAAACGCCGGGTCCCTCCAGTGTTTTTCCGGACACTCCCTAGAAACATTCAGTTGCCACCCACACAAACACCCTCTTCTTGTCAATCTTCTTGTGATCTCCGGACCGTCGCACTTACGCATTGTGGCGCATACGCATGTGCAGTGCAGACCTGATTGCCCGCTGGGTGAAAATAAATTGAAGCGATCTGGTCTGAATAAGCCTCAATGTCTATTCACGGGAGACAGAGGGGCTGGGGCATGGCCAGCAGCTCACAGAGCACCTATAATGACAAAAATGGGAGACATGGCTCATGATCGCGATATACCTGCGAAGGTACGCCCTCTACTGATTGACAGGCAGAGGCATTCGCATTTTCTGCGGGGCACCCGGAGAAAATGTAGGCACACGCACAGGATGGACCCTGCGTATATGCCCCCATCCTCTTCATAGTTTTTGCAGTTGGAACGCGTATTACGATCCAAACTGAATTAGGCCCTATGTCTTATATACACGAGCAGTGTGAAAATGGGGGTAATTCGATGGGGGTAATTCCAAGTTGATCGCAGCAGGAATTTTGTTAGCAGTTGGGCAAAACCATGGCCCTCATTCCGAGTTGATCGGTCGCAAGGCGAATTTAGCAGAGTTACACACGCTAAGCCGCCGCCTACTGGGAGTGAATCTTAGCTTCTTAAAATTGCGACCGATGTATTCGCAATATTGCGATTACTAACTACTTAGCAGTTTCTGAGTAGCTCCAGACTTACTCTGCCTGTGCGATCATTTCAGTGCTTGTCGTTCCTGGTTGACGTCACAAACACACCCAGCGTTCGCCCAGGCACTCCCACCGTTTCTCCGGCCACTCCTGCGTTTTTTCCGGAAACGGTAGCGTTTTCAGCCACACGCCCCTGAAACGCCGTGTTTCCGCCCAGTAACACCCATTTCCTGTCAATCACATTACGATCGCCGGAGCGAAGAAAAAGCCGTGAGTAAAAATACTTTCTTCATAGTAAAGTTACTTGGCGCAGTCGCAGTGCGAACATTGCGCATGCGTACTAAGCGGATTTTCACTGCGATGCGATGAAAAATACCGAGCGAACAACTCGGAATGAGGGCCCATGTGTACTGCAGGGGAGGCAGATATAACATGTGCAGAAAGAGTTAGATTTGGGTGAGTTATTTTGTTTCTGTGCAGGGTAAATACTGACTGCTTTATTTTTACACTGCAAATTAGATTGCAGATTGAACACACCACACCCAAATCTAACTCTCTCTGCACATGTTAAATCTGCCTTCCCTGCAGTGCACATAGGTGGTCATTCCGAGTTGTTCGCTCGGTAATTTTCTTCGCATCGCAGCGATTTTCAGCTTAATGCGCATGCGCAATGTTCGCACTGCGACTGCGCCAAGTAAATTTGCTATGCAGTTAGGAATATTACTCACGGTTTTTTCATCGTTCTGGTGATCGTAATGTGATTGACAGGAAGTGGGTGTTTCTGGGCGGAAACAGACCGTTTTAGGGGCGTGTGGGAAAAAATGCTACCGTTTCTGGGAAAAACGCGGTAATGGCTGGAGAAACGGAGGAGTGTCTGGGCGAACGCTGGGTGTGTTTGTGACGTCAAACCAGGAACGACAAGCACTGAACTGATCGCACTGGCAGAGTAAGTCTCGAGCTACTCAGAAACTGCACAGAGATGTCTTATCGCAATATTGCAAATCTTTCGTTCGCAATTTTAAGATGCTAAGATTCACTCCCAGTAGGCGGCGGCTTAGCGTGTGCAATGCTGCTAAAAGCAGCTTGCGAGCGAACAACTCGGAATGAGGGCCATGGGGGGTAATTCTGAGTTGATCGCAGCAGGATTTTTGTTAGCAGTTGGGCAAAACCATGTGCACTGCATTTACGAACAGATGATTTTTTATATAAATTTTAAAATGTTAGTAAATGTGTGTTTTTTTTTCAACCTGGAAGCCCAACATCGATTAAGATCGATCTTAAATAGACCCCTGGGTTTTAAGGATAACCATGGTTGAGTCCAATGGTTAATTCACATTGACCGAAGTTCTAATTAAGTCACCTGTGCTCAAGCATGATATCCTTAAAATCTGGATTGCAATGACAGCATTTGGGAACTATGCCTAAGGGTTTAATTTTTACATTTATCCACTGACAATAAATCTACCTACAATATCCCTGTAACTGTTATGATTACAGTATTTCACTAAATAATTTAATTTGCTGAACCTTCTGTAAAAATAAATATTAAGATGCTGTAATTCCCAGATGCAGCAAATTTGTTAGCTAGTGGGCAAAACCATGTGCACTGCAGGGATGGGGGGGCAGATATAACATTTGCAGAGAGATTTAGGTGGGTTATATTGTTTGTGTGCAGGGTAAATACTGGCTGTTTTGTTTTTACACTGCAATTTAGATTTCAGTTTGAACACACCGCACCAAAATCTAACTCTCTCTGCACATATTATACACCCCCCCCCCTGCAGTGTACATGGTTTTAGCTAATAAATTTGCTGCTGTGATCAGATCTGAGTTAAGCCCTATGTATTTGGCACTGGCAAAGGGTTAGAGGCCTTGCTGTAGAGCTCACACCTTTCTTATCATGCATTGTAATATTTCCTATGTCCTGATGTTGTGCTCTCTGCTCCATCCAAGTAAACAGCAATGTAGCATGGCTATCAAAGAGCGTGAAGATTGCAGATTTCCTGGGATTAATGCTAAAGAATGCTATTATAGAGGCTGCTGCTTTAATTCAAGTGTCACTGGGGTTAAATGGTGTTTTTACCTTAAAAACACAGGTAGAGTATACAGTACAGTGGTAGAGTGGGAGCATGTAGTGCTATTGATTACAGATTTGATGGAGCTTAAACATGGATAAGGTCCATAGCTATAAGAGTTTATCTTGTGTATCCTTTATTCTTAGTCATGGTCAGATAAGATTAGAAAATACCATTTAAGTGGAAATTTCCTGTTAGCTGTTTTAGCTAAATTGCACCAGTTAAAAAAAAAAAAAAAACTAAGCTGCTGTAATTCCTGGATGTTTCCTTACTGCATCAACAGGAAGTGACAAGAAACAATGTAATGTGGAACCGTACAGCAGAAGGGATTGCGGCTACCCCACAATAAGTGCAGCGGAATGTAAGAAGAGGAATTGTTGCTTTGACTGCAGCATTCCCGGGGTTAACTGGTGTTTCTTCAAGTCACAAGGTATGGAGCTGCTGTATAGTTACTCGCAAGTCAGTAGTTGTATGATGCTCACACCTGTTAAGCTGGATACACACAGAATGCCCTACACAGGGGGTGAAATGAGCGCCCCCCCACCCCCCGTACGCTCAGCACACATCACGCTGTGCTGAGCCGGGGGAGAGATGTGTGCTGAGCAGTTCGCTCAGCACACATCTCTCCCCAAAATCGGGCCGTGAATACGGATCTTTAAACTGGATCCACACTTAGATTATCTGTCCAATTTTTTTTTTCTAGTTGAAACAAAATTATGCTAATATGTGGCAGCAAATGACAATTGACCATTTGCTCACAAACACTGGAAAACATCCAAAAATGGTCATTTAGATAATAAGAATTTACTTACCGATAATTCTATTTCTCGTAGTCCGTAGTGGATGCTGGGGACTCCGTCAGGACCATGGGGAATAGCAGCTCCGCAGGAGACAGGGCACAAAAATAAAGCTTTAGGATTAGGTGGTGTGTACTGGCTCCTCCCCCTATGACCCTCCTCCAAGCCTCAGTTAGGATACTGTGCCCGGCGAGCGTACACAATAAGGAAGGATATTGAATCCCGGGTAAGACTCATACCAGCCACACCAATCGCACCGTATAACTTGTGATCTGAACCCAGTTAACAGTATGACAAACGCCGGAGCCTCTGAACAGACGGCTCACAACAATAACAACCCGAATTTGTTTGTAACAATAACTATGTACAAGTATTGCAGACAATCCGCACTTGGGATGGGCGCCCAGCATCCACTACGGACTACAAGAAATAGAATTATCGGTAAGTAAATTCTTATTTTCTCTAACGTCCTAAGTGGATGCTGGGGACTCCGTCAGGACCATGGGGATTATACCAAAGCTCCCAAACGGGCGGGAGAGTGCGGATGACTCTGCAGCACCGAATGAGAGAACTCAAGGTCCTCCTCAGCCAGGGTATCAAATTTGTAGAATTTTGCAAACGTGTTTGCCCCTGACCAAGTAGCAGCTCGGCAGAGTTGTAATGCCGAGACCCCCCGGGCAGCCGCCCAGGATGAGCCCACTTTCCTTGTGGAATGGGCCTTGACAGATTTAGGTTGTGGCAAGCCTGCCACAGAATGTGCAAGTTGAATTGTGCTACAAATCCAACGAGCAATCGTCTGCTTAGAAGCAGGAGCACCCATCTTGTTGGGTGCATACAATATAAACAGTGAGTCAGACTTTCTGACTCCCGCCGTTCTTGAAATAAATATTTTAAATGCCCGGACCACGTCCAACAACTTGGAATCCTCCAAATCGTTAGTAGCCGCAGGCACCACAATAGGCTGGTTCAGGTGAAACGCTGACACCACCTTAGGCAGAAAATGAGGACGCGTCCGCAGTTCTGCCCTGTCCGTATGGAAAATCAGATATGGGCTCTTATATGATAAAGCCGCCAATTCTGATACTCTCCTGGCTGAAGCCAGGGCCAGTAGCATGGTTACTTTCCATGTAAGATACTTCAACTCCACCGATTTGAGCGGCTCAAACCAATGGGATTTGAGAAAATCCAAGACTACATTAAGATCCCACGGTGCCACTGGGGGCACAACCGGGGGCTGTATATGTAGTACTCCTTTTACAAAAGTCTGGACTTCAGGAACTGAAGCCAATTCTTTCTGGAAGAAAATCGACAGGGCCGAAATTTGAACCTTAATGGACCCCAATTTGAGGCCCATAGACAATCCTGTTTGCAGGAAATGTAGGAATCGACCCAGTTGAAATTCCTCCGTGGGGGCCTTCCTGGCCTCACACCACGCAACATATTTTCTCCAAATGCGGTGATAATGTTGTGCAGTCACCTCCTTCCTGGCTTTTACCAGTGTAGGAATGACCTCTTCCGGAATGCCTTTTTCCCTTAGAATTCGGCGTTCAACCGCCATGCCGTCAAACGCAGCCGCGGTAAGTCTTGGAATAGACACGGTCCCTGCTGAAGCAGGTCCCGTCTTAGAGGTAGAGGCCACGGATCCTCCGTGAGCATCTCTTGAAGTTCCGGGTACCAAGTTCTTCTTGGCCAATCCGGAGCCACTAGTATCGTTCTTACTCCCTTTTGCCGTATAATTCTCAGTACTTTTGGTATGAGAGGCAGAGGAGGGAACACATACACTGACTGGAACACCCACGGTGTTACCAGAGCGTCCACAGCTATTGCCTGAGGGTCTCTTGACCTGGCGCAATACCTGTCCAGTTTTTTGTTGAGGCGGGACGCCATCATATCCACCATTGGTTTTTCCCAACGGTTCACAATCATGTGGAAGACTTCTGGATGAAGTCCCCACTCTCCCGGGTGTAGATCGTGTCTGTGAGGAAGTCTGCTTCCCAGTTGTCCACTCCCGGAATGAATACTGCTGACAGTGCTATCACATGATCTTCCGCCCAGCGAAGAATCCTTGCAGCTTCTGCCATTGCTGTCCTGCTTCTTGTGCCGCCCTGTCTGTTTACGTGGGCGACTGCCGTGATGTTGTCCGACTGGATCAACACCGGCTGACCCTGAAGCAGGGGTTTTGCCAGACTTAGAGCATTGTAAATCGCTCTTAGCTCCAGTATATTTATGTGAAGAGACATCTCCAGGCTTGACCATACTCCCTGGAAGTTTCTTCCCTGTGTGACCGCTCCCAAGCCTCTCAGACTGGCATCCGTGGTCACCAGGACCCAGTCCTGTATGCCAAATCTGCGGCCCTCTAACAGATGAGCACTCTGCAACCACCACAGAAGAGACACCCTTGTCCGTGGCGATAAGGTTATCCGCTGATGCATCTGCAGATGTGATCCGGACCATTTGTCCAGCAGATCCCACTGAAAAGTTTGTGCGTGGAATCTGCCGAATGGAATCGCTTCGTAAGAAGCCACCATCTTTCCCAGGACTCTTGTGCATTGATGCACAGACACTTTCCCTGGTTTTAGGAGGTTCCTGACAAGTTCGGATAACTCCCTGGCTTTCTCCTCCGGAAGAAACACCTTTTTCTGAACCGTGTCCAGAATCATTCCCAGGAACAGCAGACGTGTCGTCGGGGTCAACTGAGATTTTGGAAAATTCAGAATCCACCCGTGTTGTTGCAGCACTAGTCGGGTTAGTGCTACTCCGTCCTCCAGCTGTTCTCTGGACCTTGCCCTTATCAGGAGATCGTCCAAGTAAGGGATAATTAATACGCCTCTTCTTCGCAGAAGAATCATCATTTCGGCCATTACCTTGGTAAAGACCCGAGGTGCCGTGGACAATCCAAACGGCAGCGTCTGAAACTGATAATGACAGTTTTGCACCACGAACCTGAGGTACCCTTGATGTGAAGGGCAAATTGGGACATGCAGGTAAGCATCCTTTATGTCCAGGGACACCATAAAGTCCCCTTCTTCCAGATTCTCTATCACTGCTCTGAGTGACTCCATCTTGAACTTGAATTTTTGTATGTACAGGTTCAAAGATTTCAGATTTAGAATAGGTCTTACCGAGCAGTCCGGCTTCGGTACCACAAATAGCGTGGAGTAATACCCCTTTCCCTGTTGTAGGAGGGGTACCTTGACTATCACCTGCTGAGAAAACAGCTTGTGAATGGCTTCCAATACCGTCGCCCTGTCTGAGGGAGACGTTGGCAAAGCAGACTTTAGGAACCTGCGAGGGGGAGACTTCTCGAATTCCAACCTGTAACCCTGAGATACTACCTGCAGGATCCAGGGGTCCACCTGTGAGCAAGCCCACTGTGCGCTGAAATTCTTGAGTCGACCCCCCACCGCTTCTGAGTCCGCTTGTAAGGCCCCAGCGTCATGCTGAGGGCTTTGCAGAACCCTGAGAGGGCTTCTGTTCCTGGGCAGGGGCTGCTTGCTGCCCTCTCTTACCCCTTCCTCTGCCCCGAGGCAGATATGACTGTCCTTTTGTCCGCTTGTTCTTATAGGACCGAAAGGACTGCGGCTGAAAAGACGGTGTCTTTTTCTGTTGGGAGGGGGTCTGAGGTAAAAAGGTGGATTTTCCGGCAGTTGCCGTGGCCACCAGATCCGATAGACCGACGCCAAATAATTCCTCCCCTTTATACGGCAATACTTCCATATGTCGTTTGGAATCCGCATCACCTGACCACTGTCGCGTCCATAAACTCCTTCTGGCAGATATGGACATCGCATTTACTCTCGATGCCAGAGTGCAAATATCTCTCTGAGCATCTCGCATATAAAGGAAAGCATCCTTTAATTGCTCTATAGTCAATAAAATACTGTCCCTATCCAGGGTATCAATATTTTCAGTCAGGGAATCCAACCAGACGACCCCAGCACTGCACATCCAGGCTGAGGCGATGGCTGGTCGCAGTATAACACCAGTATGTGTGTATATACTTTTTAGGGTAGTTTCCAGTCTCCTATCAGCTGGATCCCTGAGGGCGGCCGTATCAGGAGACGGTAACGCCACTTGTTTTGATAAGCGTGTGAGCGCCTTATCCACCCTAGGGGGTGTTTCCCAGCGCGCCCTAACCTCTGGCGGGAAAGGGTATAATGCTAATAACTTTTTTGAAATTAGCACTTTTCTATCTGGGTTAACCCACGCTTCATCACATACATCATTTAATTCCTCTGATTCAGGAAAAACTACAGGTAGTTTTTTCACCCCCCACATAATACCCCTTTTTGTGGTACTTGCAGTATCAGAGATATGCAAAGCCTCCTTCATTGCCGTGATCATATAACGTGTGGCCCTACTTGAAAATACGTTTGTTTCATCACCGTCGACACTAGATTCAGTGTCTGTGTCTGGGTCTGTGTCGACCGACTGAGGTAAAGGGCGCTTTACAGCCCCTGACGGTGTCTGAGACGCCTGGGCAGGTACTAACTGGTTTGCCGGCCGTCTCATGTCGTCAACTGATTTTTGTAATGTGCTGACATTATCACGTATTTCCATAAACAAAGCCATCCATTCCGGTGTCGACTCCCTGGGGGGTGACATCACCATTATCGGCAATTGCTCTGCCTCCACACCAACATCGTCCTCATACATGTCGACACACACGTACCGACACACAGCAGACACACAGGGAATGCTCTTATCGAAGACAGGACCCCACTAGCCCTTTGGGGAGACAGAGGGAGAGTTTGCCAGCACACACCCAAGCGCTATAATATATATGGGAACAACCTTATATAAGTGTTGTTCCTTATAGCAGCTTAAATATATCAAAATATCGCCAACAAATGCCCCCCCCCCCTCTCTGTTTTACCCTGTTTCTGTAGTGCAGTGCAGGGGAGAGTCCTGGGAGCTGATAGTGTATGAGCTTCCTTTAAATGGCAAATATATATTGATTCAAGCTTTTTCACATTTAACAAAGATATTTACTGCTCCTCACTTCTTTAGGTTAGTGTTTCCTTAAGAAGCTTCACAGATATATTATAAGCAACATTGTATTTCAAAGCATGAATTACTCATTGTTATAACGCCAGATGTATTCCAAGGCCAGTCAAGCATATCGCCAAAAGTTCTGAACATTGGGGAGGATTTTGACCTGTCCTGACCTCCAGAAGGGATGTTCCGGGAAAGCTGATAATCGCAAAGCAATAAATATGTTTTAATTGCAATTTATAATATTGTTTGACAGATGACGTGTTTCAGTTTTCAAGACATACATGGTGTATGCTGATTGGCTAATTGTATTGGCACACATGAATCCTTTGTTCTTTTGCTATAAAAATAAAGCCATGATGGCCCCCTAACAGATCAACTATGAACTGCTTAGGTTACACAATGATCCGGTGTCACTTATTCATTCACTGATCTCCAACCGGTTGCTAAGGGAAACAGCATTCTGACTGATGACTGAAGAGAATTCATAATCAGACCTGAATAGGTTAACATACCCTATCATTTTTGGGGATCTCGTCCGGGATATTCCAGTATCTCCTCCACTGGCAATAAATCCTCTGATCTTTCAGGAACCGCTGATAACAAAAAAAAAAAAAAAAAAAAAGCCGGTAAGTGAGATTTATTGTGTAGATTTCTACCTGCTCACTTGAAATCAGCGCTTCTTGTATAAACCTAGGGGAAAGTCCAGTTGAAAAGGTCAGCGAATATCTTAATGAGCCCAGTGTCAGTCAGAAGAAATTTTTAAGGTACCATACATGTATGTTATATTGTTGAATTATGTTATATTGTTGAATTATGTTATATAGTTGAAGTATGTTATATTGTTGAATTATGTTATATAGTTGAAGTATGTTATATTGTTGAATTATGTTATATTGTTGAATTATGTTATATAGTTGAATTATGTTATATTGTTGAATTGTGGGTAAATAATTTCAGATAATTTGTCACAAGTGCACAGGGGGAATTAATCAAGTATGCAGAAAACCTTAAATTGTGCAAATACTGATGCGTGTTTGTTGAGAAAATAGAGCCGTTTTATAAAAGTGGCGCATGGCCAAGATATGTTCTAATGCTGATAACCAGTTTGAATTGATAAATAACCAAAGAGGTATATGCAAATCTTGTACCTGTGTTGTTGTGTTAAGAAAATACGAAGGGTCTGTAGCACCAAGATTGCTGGCAATTACAAGCACTGAAGTCTCATTTGGTTATGTGGAAAATGATGATGAATTTTATTGTACAAAAGGTTGTCATTTAAAAAAAAAAAAAAAGAGAATTGTTGGAACATTACATTAAGAATGATTGATTTAACATCATAACCTATTGGCCTAGGAATCACATAATCCCAGGTCTAAGACCCATGTGCCGTGCAGTCTCAAACAGCTGCCGTGCACGCAGATAACAGATATAGGATTTACTGTCATCTTTGTTTTTGTATCCTTGCACTGTTATATGTACTCTGTCAATATGCTTTTGAAAAGGTGGGGGGGAGTCGGGTTGTCTGCTGAATAATGAAACTAGAGTCTCCTACACACACTGATAGGTATTTCTAAGCAGTCCCCGGTGTTAGCCATTACTTTCTGAAGAGAAACAAGCATTAAACTACAACAGGGATACTGATACAAGCAGGAGTCCATATAGGCAGGGGGATAGACCCTTGGAGTAACTTAACAATAATATTAGGGACGCATCTCAGTGATCCAGAAGAAATAATCTATTATGCAGGTCTCACTTGGGGAGCAGTACTAACAAATTCTCCACCAACACAGGGAGGAAGGGGCAACACTACAACCCCAGTCATTTGTCCACAGACGGATTGAAGAAGCTCTTTTAGAGATTCTTTAACAGGAGATTTTAATTCCCTCAAAAGGAGTTATTAAAATACCACATCAGGATGGGTTCAAACCCGTGGATATTGTTAATAACAGGGAGGGTAATGAATCTCTGAAAGGAATTTCAAAAGAACAGGCTTCCCGTCAGAGGGGACACTTGACCTAGATAGAGATTCTTTAAAAGGAGATTTTAAGTCCCTCAAAAGGAGTTATTAAAATACCACATCAGGAGGGGTTCCGCGCACGTTCACCCAGGCATGGGAGCGCGGTCTGTAAAGATGTCAGGGCCCGACAAACCCGTGGATATTGTTAATAACAGGGAGGGTAATAAATTTCTGAAAGGAATCAAAAGAACAGGCTTCCCGTCAGAAGGGACACTTGACCTAGAGAAATGGGAAAAATTTGCCTCCTGTAACAAGAGTTGGATAATTAAGCATAATAGTAGAGATCAAGCATCCATCTGGATCACTGAAGCACAAGAAAGAGAAAATGAAACAATAAGAAAAGCCAAAGAAAAGAATGCCATACCGAAGGTAACAGTTCACGTTGTCCAGGAACAAAGCAAGTGGAAAATCAGAAACCCAACGCAAGGGGCCACAGGAAGGAACTCAAAAGAAGGAACCAAGCAAGATGAAAGAAAGTGTTATTTCTGCAAGAAAAAAGGACATTTCAAGAAGAATTGCAGAAAATACAAGAAATGGTGTGAAAACCAGCAAGAAAAACCTAAAGCATAACTGAGACCTAGTCCAGCAACAGCACCTCCACACTATACCCCACCCCTATACCCAGACATGCATGCACACCAAGGTACCCCTAGTATGAACAGAATGCAATTACCTACAAGCTCACTAAAAGTGAAATTAAAAAGATACGAGCAAGGTTAAAAGAGTGACGAATAATCAGCCCTATCTTAGAAGGATCTGTGGTTGAAAATCCGAATGATTTACCTGAGCTAGGTGTACAGAGTATGCCCCAGTGTCCTGATACTTCATCACAAGAAACCCCAACAAGGTTAAAGCAAAGAAATTTTCTACCTAATGCTTCCCTCATGTTTAAACGAGTGGTAGACACCTGCAATCAAGCTGAGTCCAGTAAACAATTGTCCACAATCAGGGACTATAGGCAGCAGGGTGCAATTCAGGCAGAGAGGAGAAACAAGGGATCAAGACACAGCCTCTACAGCTTTTAATGCCCAGGTGCATAATGTACAGAATAAACTGACATATTTTCCAGAAAGATTGTGTCCGGTATGTCAGTTTTGCGTTCCAGAAGGATATGAACATTGCCCAAATTGTGGAAACTGGATTTCACACCATGAACCACCATGCCAAGATATCTATGCGACTAGAAATACTGAAAGACGGTCATCATTGCCTGTTTCTCTGTATCCAGCACAAGTACAGAAAATACGCAACCCAGATAATGCAGCCAGGACGAACGAACCATACATCGTACAGAGCCAACACCACAAACCATGGTATGGCAATGACCTCGCAAATATAGTTGCAGAGTCCCCAGATCCTAGATAAAACTCAATAGCAGTTTATGCCTATATGGAAAGAATTCAAACCATATGGACACCGGCATGGGTCGACTACCACCAGTTGTGTGAGGCTATACTAGGACCAGCAACTGCCCAAACAGTAAGCACCATGTTAAAAGCAGATGCAGTAGATGATTGCCCACCCATAACGGACGTTCCGACAGAGAAAAATAGAACAACGTTTGAAAGTGGAAAGATGTACATGACAAGACTTAAGAGATGGTGTCATGCACAGACACTCAGGGCACCAGCAGCCCCAGACTTGAAACAGGAAAAGACTGAGTCCATCAGAACTTACTATGATAAAGTCACTATACGACACACAAGATGATAGAATATGAAGGTGTGCAACTCCTGTGTCGACAACAGTGTACTCAGTCACCACTGGCAGTTCGATAAAAGTGACTTTACCCACAGGAGACCCAAGGGTTTCAAGAGCTGTTTTTTATGCACAACCAGATTCCTCTACGTTTACTTACAGATCAAGCCATTGCAACGACTGGATTGGGAGATTAAGCCCTACCCTTGCAAGAAAGCAAAGATGTAACCTGAAATACAAGCTGCTATACAAGACCAACTCTCACAGGAAAAGTAAGACAAAGAGGAACAACAACTCCCAGCATAAACATCATTATGTTAAACACCAGCCTGGGTGGACTTGGACTAAGAAAATGACATGCCAGCAGCAGTGAGAAAGAATATGCAAGTTAAGAAGGACAAAGAAAGACATCTGACAAGTGGTCAGTACTACCTGGCAAGATTACAGAGATAATGCCATGATTTAAAGCAACAGAAGCTCCGGGGTTTAAAGCAAATAATAAGGAACAAGACAGAAAAAAGTTCCAGAAAACAAATGAATGATGCTTCTTCTGCCAATATGAAGTACAAGCTTCTTCAGGTACTCCCCAGTGAACAGAATGTCTCCAGAAGAAACAGCAGAAGGTATGATTACAGTCACCTTGCCCACTGGAGAAATACGTCTGTGCCTAATGAATACTGGAGCCAGCACACGCAGAAGACAGCAGAGGGAGATACCACAAGAACTGATGATATCAGAAATTCTTAAAGGGACAGGAGATGAGAGAAATGCAGTCACCAATACCAGCCCAATTCTTGACCTTGGAGTACATGTCCAGTGACTTTGCTGAAGCACAATGTACTAAAGCTTATCTAAGGAGAATACAGTACACACCAGCAGAAGTTTAACTTTCCAGCAACTTATCAAAGGAAAGAACAAAAAAGCCATTTAGAAGCAAGTTAAAACAGAAGTTCAGTATTGGCTCATTCCCGCAGTACCAGTTGTAGAAGAAAGGAAGCAATACTACTGGACCAGAATAGCCCTGTGGAGGGGCTATATCACCAAGTGATATATCCACAAAACACACAGCTAAATACAGGATGTGAATGAACTGCTGATTGCCACCACTACTAAAAGAAGCACCAAGAAGGGGCAGTGTCCTTAGTGAAGTTTCTGGAAGAACAAGACTGCAGAGCCTCAGAAGGAGAAATTGCAGCTAGTCAAGCAAGAGTTAATCTTCCTAGGACACTCAAGGTACCAGACATCTAACAAAAGTGAAAAGGAAAAGATTCAGACTGCAAGCTAAGATGCCAACTAGTGTCAAGCAAGTCAGATGATCATTCCTGGGCCTAGTAGGACACTACAGAACACGGATACCTCTAGCACCAGTCTACATGCAAGCATTGTATGACAACACTGAAAGGGAGGAGGGTCCGCATCCTACATACAGCAACAGATGAATTAAGCTATTGAATAGTTGGAAACAGCAGTTGCCTCATCTCAAGCCCTAGAACTACCTGACTATTAAAGAAGGAGGCCATACATAGAAGTCCTTATGCAAAATCATGGACTGAGGTGAAGACCAGTGGCCTACAACTTAAGCAAACTTGACAGCGGTAATCAAAGAGCACCTACCGGCATCAGAGCAGTGATAGCAGCAACAGCCCTAGAAGAGTATAAGAGCACAGACACAGTGATGAATCAGAAGTCCTAGAAGAGGACAAGAGCACAGGCATAGTGCTGAATCATGAACTTATCATCCAGGGTCCACATGCAGGTACAGAGAAGCTTCAACAAGCAAGAACCAAACACCTGTCAGTGGCAAGGCTGACCATGTATGAAGTAGCACTGCCAAAATGCGACAAGTAACCATCAGAAGATGTATTACCCTCAACGCAGCAACCCTTTTCCAACATTAATCAATAAAGGTGTTGAATCTCAAGATTCAAAAGGAGGGACAATTACCCCAAGGCAGGAGCCACTAGTCTATCAGATTTCTCAGAGGCAATGGCATTAATCCTGCAGAAATGGAGACCACACTTTACAGACACCCAGTTAGTTCAATATGTCGATGATATGCTTATTGCTGCACAGACAGAAGAGAAGTGCAAAAAGGAAACAGTATCACTACTCATCTTTTTGGCAGAAGAAAATTGCAGAGTGTCAAAAGACAAGCTTCAGCTAGTACGGAAAAAAGTTGTCTTCTTAGGACACTGCATATCTCAAGGAACAAGGCATCTTACTGATGAAAGAACAAAGGCAATAACTCAAGCAAAAACCCCAAGAACATTAAATGAAATCAGAGCTTTTCTGGGCCTTATTGGTTATTGCAGAGAATGGATTCCCTCGGCCTCATTACTGATGCAGCCCCTATATGAATTAATAAAAAAGGAGGCGTCAGCAGAAAACAGGGACACCATTGAAGAAGCAGTAAGACAACTAAAGCAAGCCATAATCACAGCCCCAGCATTGGGATTGCCTGATTACAAAAAAGCCTTTTAACCTATTCTGCCATGAAAACAGAGGGCATTCTTTAGGGGTGCTCACCCAGAAATACGGACCAAAACAAAGACCAGTGGCATACTATTCAGCCCAGCTGGATCCGATTATCAGAGGAGCACCATCCTGTGTCCGAGCAGTGGCAGCAGCAGCAATAATGAAGGAAAAGGTGACAGACATCATTGTGTTTGATCATCCACTGTGTATACAAGTACCGCATGCTGTAACAGAAATATTAAGTCAAGAAAATAGCAAGCATCTTTATGCAGCCAGACTTACCAAATATGAAGTGATTGCCTAGTCCTCATGGAATTAGAGACTTTACCTCTCCCTAATGTCCAAGATACACCATTGGACAATCCAGACATGAACCTGTTCGTCGATGGATCAAGATATTATGATACTGCATATCCTGTCTTTGGGGATCCATTAACAACTGAAACTGAAGTCATAGACTCTGGAGCATTTCTACCAAGTATGTCAGCACAAGAAGCAGAACTCATAGCAATGACCAAAGCCTGCATACATGCTGAGAATATGACAGCCAACATCTATACGGATTCACGCTATGCTTGGGGGAGGTGTCCCAAGATTACGCTGTTATATGGAAAAGTAGGGACTTCAAAAGTGCAAACGGAAAACCCATCAAACATGCCAGTTTGATTATGGAACTCTTCAGAGCATTGGAACTACCTAAAAGAATTGGAATAATCAAGGTACAAGCACATACTAAGAGCCAAACCATGGAAGCTAAAGGAAATGCATTTGCAGATGCAGAAGCCAAGAGAATTGCCTTACAATCAAAAGAACTTGAGCAAGTCTTAGTAGCTCAAGACGTGAAGCAAATGCCTAGTGAACAGGAGCTGATCAAAATTCAACAACAAGCATCACAAGGAGAAAAGGAGAAATGGAGACGATTGGGGGCAGAAGAAGATGAACATGGACTTTGGAAGTCAAGAGAATTGAAGTACTGTCTACCAGCAGCTCTATTTCCACCTATATTACAAGAGCATTGGATAGCTCCAGGCTTCAATAAAGCTGCAACAAACTTTGTAGCAGGATGCTGGATCTGTGGAATCAGCAATCCAGGAAAAAGAACCAAGACACCTCTAGGAACTATACCCAAAGCCTCTTACCCATTTGAAAGACTACAAATTGACTATATACAGTGGTGACGAAGCAGTCCATATGAATATGTACTAGTAGCAACGGACATGTTTAGTCACTGGGCCGAAGCCTGGCCAGTAAGCTAAAACTACAGAAAATGAAACTGATAGCAGAAGTAGTATGTAGATTTGGGATACCTGAGGTTATAGAATCAGATAGAGGTACACATTTCACAAGAGAAGTCATGCAGCATATAATGAAAGATTTGGGGGTACAGCAGGCCTTCCATGTGCCTTACCAGCCCCAGGCGAGTGGGAGGGGGGACATCTGAACTTTGACCTTAAGCTAAAACTACAGAAAATGACAGAAACCAAAAGAACTTGTCCAGAATGCCTACCTATAGTCTTGTTTAATATTAGGACCACACCCATGAAACCTAGTAAGCTGACTCCATATGAGATATTGTTTGGGTCAGCTCTAAGAACAGGTTGTTATTATCCACAACAGTTACAACATAATCATGGTGATTTAACAGGTTATGTACAGGAGGTCTGTAAAACATTGACTAACCTCCATGGCCGAGTGTTTTCTTCCATTCCAGACCCAGAAGGATCAGCTACGCATAAGCTAAATCCAGGAGATTGGGTCTATTTAAAGAGACATGTGAGAAAGACCTTTAAACCAAGATATGATGGTCCATATCAAGTGCTGCTAACCATGTCTACCTTAAATTAAGGTGAAAGGTCGTGATACTTGATTACATGCATCCCACTTGAAGAAGTTGACAGTGACTCTCCAGCCAGAAGAATGAAGTTGCTTATCCTTTGATTGTTGTTAGGGGTAATCCCCAAGGTTTGGACTATAAGTCCAGGGGACTGGTTTACTGAAAGAAAATAGTTCAGGCCTAGATAGTGTAGGTAGATATTAGGGAGAAAAAGTGGAATCAAAAAGAGGGGAAATGATAGTGTATGAGCTTCCTTTAAATGGCAAATATATATTGATTCAAGCTTTTTCACATTTAACAAAGATATTTACTGCTCCTCACTTCTTTAGGTTAGTGTTTCCTTAAGAAGCTTCACAGATATATTATAAGCAACATTGTATTTCAAAGCATGAATTACTCATTGTTATAACGCCAGATGTATTCCAAGGCCAGTCAAGCATATCGCCAAAAGTTCTGAACATTGGGGAGGATTTTGACCTGTCCTGACCTCCAGAAGGGATGTTCCGGGAAAGCTGATAATCGCAAAGCAATAAATATGTTTTAATTGCAATTTATAATATTGTTTGACAGATGACGTGTTTCAGTTTTCAAGACATACATGGTGTATGCTGATTGGCTAATTGTATTGGCACACATGAATCCTTTGTTCTTTTGCTATAAAAATAAAGCCATGATGGCCCCCTAACAGATCAACTATGAACTGCTTAGGTTACACAATGATCCGGTGTCACTTATTCATTCACTGATCTCCAACCGGTTGCTAAGGGAAACAGCATTCTGACTGATGACTGAAGAGAATTCATAATCAGACCTGAATAGGTTAACATACCCTATCAGAGCCTTCCTCACAGCGGAGCTGAGCAGGAAAATGGCGCTGTGTGCTGAGGAGAATAAGCCCCGCCCCCTATTTCGGCGGGCTTTTCTCCCGGAGTTTTAGATATCTGGCATGGGTTAAATACATACATATAGCCTCAATGGCTATATGTGATGTATTCTTTTGCCATAAAGGTATTAAATATTGCTGCCCAGGGCGCCCCCAGCAGCGCCCTGCACCCTCCGTGACCGCTTGGTGTGAAGTGTGTGACAACAATGGCGCACAGCTGCAGTGTTGTGCGCTACCTCCATGAAGACTGAAGAGCCTTCTGCCGCCTGTTTCCGGACCTTCAATCTTCAGCATCTGTAAGGGGGGTCGGCGGCGCGGCTCCGGGACGAACCCCAGGGTGAGACCTGTGTTCCGACTCCCTCTGGAGCTAATGGTGTCCAGTAGCCTAAGAATCCAATCCATCCTGCACGCAAGTGAGTTGAAATTCTCTCCCCTAAGTCCCTCGATGCAGTGAGCCTGTTGCCAGCAGGACTCACTGAAAATAAAAAACCTAAAAACTTTTTCTAAGCAGCTCTTTAGGAGAGCCACCTAGATTGCACCCTGCTCGGACGGGCACAAAAACCTAACTGAGGCTTGGAGGAGGGTCATAGGGGGAGGAGCCAGTGCACACCACCTAATCCTAAAGCTTTATTTTTGTGCCCTGTCTCCTGCGGAGCCGCTATTCCCCATGGTCCTGACGGAGTCCCCAGCATCCACTTAGGACGTTAGAGAAAAATTGGTTAAATCCATTTCATTTAGCTAATTTATCCAAACTACCTTTATTGTATCTTTGTGGGTGAATGATGTGTGGGTCAGTGTTGAGGGTGGTGGAGGAGATGGGTAATAGGCACAGCAGGGTGTGGACAGTCAAATAGTGTGCTTAGAGGTTCAGAGTCATTGTATGAGACTCTGGCAACAGTGACTTGATGAGTCTGGTGTCCATAGGGTGGGACGCACTAACCTTTTTATGCTATTGAAATAGTTCTCCTCCTGACCGACGCAGTTCCTTGCTCCGAGGTTGGTGTATTGTCCTGTTGCAGCGCCTCTCCACTGTGGTCACAGTGAGCTGTGTGGTGTTGCTGGCGCATGCCAATCTCCCCCCAACCTCCCTCTGGCATTTCAGACCTACGTACGCATGATGGAATCTTGTATGATATGCGCGTGTGCTGTAGAGATGAAAGTGGCGGTGAGGAGGCAGATCGTGAGATGGGGAAACTTTGTGGACTGTTAGCGAAGGGGAGCACTGGGCAATCTGAGTTGCAAAGAGGGCAGCAGAAGAGGTTATTGCATGTGCACTGGTGACAGGTCCATCCTTGGTGGCTAGCCTCAGTGGTAAAGGGGTACATGAGCTAGTGTCCCTTGGTCAGCCATGTACCATGGCCACCTCCCTACCTCCTATATATTCTCCCTAATCTGTCACTTTGTTACGGTCTGCTGCTGGCACTGGTGTATCGTCCTGCAGATGCCGTCTCCGCCCATTGCTGTGACTTCCCCCAGAGTTAGCCACACAGAGTGACAGATCTGGGAAAATATATAGGAGATCATTACTTTCACTTGCAGCCTACCTTATTTTTTGCAGCCTAGCATGCTCCTGACCCCTTCTCTCACTAATACTTATACAACATTCATGAACTCATCTTAAGGTTTCTTTATTATTCAGTCACACTGTCTTGGATCCAAACCATTTCCTGTGGCATTGCAGTCAAACAATTGAGCTATTTACCCTTGCATAGAAAGGTATAATCTAAGCTAGAGAATTCTATTTGGAGCTCACCTTGTACTTTGTGAAGAAATAATCAGCATTGTGGCTGAGCAGATATATGGAGTGTGTGGCTGCACACTGCATTGATCTGCTGAGTTGCAATGCTAATAATATTTTTTTGCAAAGTACCAATAGCTTCATATAATGTTCACAATTTTTATGCAGGATCAAGTAGCTCAATGGGTAGGGTGTTTGATTAGAATTCAACAGGTTATAGGTTTGAATCCTGGGTATGGTAGTTTGAGGTGTTATTTAATAAAGTGTGTTTATATATTAGTCACACATGGCTTACTTGTACAAATGGCATGTCACCAGTTAGTGCTGACTGCTGATATGCCATTTGCACAAGCAAGCCATGTGTGACTGTATATGCATTTAAGGAGGGCCCCCCGGCAATACCACAAACCATTGAGTGTCAAGTATACTAGATATATCTTCATATCTCATGTGCTTTCTCTGAGACCAATCTTGTTATGCCCCTTCCCTACGAGGCATGCGCCTTTTGTCCATATTGCAAAAATAGTGTGTGGGGGGGGGGGGGGGGTCATATAATTCTCTGTCACAGGGCACTAAAAAGTCTAGTTATGGCTCTGGTATGCATTATGTAATCTGGCAGACCATCTCTCCAACACTGGCTGATTGGAATAGAAATCCGGTTATCTATGTGAGCAAATGACCATCAACGATTTACTCTCAAACACTAGAAAATGGACAAAAATGGTCCCCTAAACAAATTGGTTAAATTTTGGGTTTAACCAATTTGTGTAATGACCATTTTTGACCACTTTTCTAGTGTTTGGGAGCAAATGGTTAATCGACATTTGCTCCTATACATTACCAGATTTTTATTCCATCCATCCAGACTGGATAGATAGCCTGACAGATAATTGTGTAGTGTACGCCCAGGATAACTGTCAGTTATGCTTTCTTTTATGATGGCACACAAATGGGTGGGCAGATCCAGGGCAAGCACTGCCCACTCATGCATAGTTGTCAACTGATGTGAAGTTCCAGGGGGCAATCTCAGTTATAAATAAAAGTATCTGGAAATTGTCCCTAGTTTAATAAAAAAAAAAAAAAAAAAATTTGATCAACTCCATTTATTTAGTATGATATCCCAGGTGATAGGATGCCGGCAGTCAGAATAACATGCTTTATTAAATAACACATCTCAAACTACAATACCCAGGTTTCAAACCTATAACCTGTTGAATTCTAATCAAACACCCTACCCATTGAGCTATTTGATCCTGCATAAAAATTGTGAACATTATATGAAGCTATTGGTACTTTGAAAAAAAAAAGTACCAGCATTGCAACGCAGCAGATCCATGCAGTTTGCAGCCACACACTACATGTATCTGCTCAGCCACAATGCTGATTATTTCTTCACAAAGTACAAGGTGAGCTCCAAATAGAATTCTCTATCTTAGAATTATACCTTTCTATGCCAAACCTAGAAGTCGGGCCCCCCACCCTGGGATCCCCCAGAGGGAGGCCCGCCCCGTCATGCGGCAGGCTTGTCCGTTTTGGAAGCAGGCTGACGGGCAGCCCAGGCTTGCTTCAGTCTGGGCTTGGCAGGTCTGGAAGCATGAGCTTGCTTTGGGTATGCCTGACCATGGGTACGCTTTACCTGGAGGATGAAAGGGCCAAGGAAAAGTACTTTTAGCCTTCTGCGTGGTAGGAGTCATACTAGGTAGGCAAGTTGTTTTAGCAGTAGCCAGATCAGCTACAATCTTATTGAGGTCTTCTCCAAAGAGAGTGTCTCCCTTGAAAGGAAGCACCTCCAGGGTTTTCTTGGAATCCATATCCACCGACCAGGATCTCAACCAGCTGTATAAAGTATTACCTTGGAACTGGCTCTCCACTCCCCATTATCTGGTTATCATGACTTCCTCCGCCAGTTTCCAGACTCGCTTGCTGAAGCTCGGCCACTTCTTCCTAGCAGCAGGCTCCTGGATCACTGGGCAGCAGAGGTGCTTGGGAGCCGGATGGGGGAGGAGCAATAAGGCATGCAGCCTTTGGCACCCACACACCCACACACCCCCACACACACACACACACACACACACACACACACACACACACACACCAAAAAAGAACATATCCCAGTTTAACATAACGCTATGTGGTGCAAGGTATGGAGCTGGTCACTTGTATCAGACCTCTGACATTTGCCTTTTCACCCATATTGCATACTTTTTCTTGCAGGTTGTGTCTTAATTCAAGAAGTGTTCTAAGTACTTCAGCTTAGTATCTTTACTGACCCCTCTTTACCCCACACTACATAACTGACCCCTCTATACCCTACACTACATCAC
This sequence comes from Pseudophryne corroboree, assembly GCF_028390025.1. Classification (NCBI taxonomy): domain Eukaryota; kingdom Metazoa; phylum Chordata; class Amphibia; order Anura; family Myobatrachidae; genus Pseudophryne; species Pseudophryne corroboree. The sequence continues at coordinate 25,466 of NW_026970361.1, forward strand.
TGACCTTTCTATAACCATCACTGCATTACTGACCACTCTTTACAGTACACTGACCTCTATATACCTGCTAGTACATCCCTGATGCCTATATTCCCTACGCTACATCCCTGACACCTCTATTCCCTACGCCACATCCCTGATGCCTCTATTCCCTACGCCACATCCCTGACGCCTCTATTCCCTACGCCACATCCCTGACGCCTCTATTTCCTACGCCACATCCCTGACGCCTCTATTTCCTACGCCACATCCCTGACGCCTCTATTTCCTACGCCACATCCATGACGCCTCTATTCCCTACGCCACATCCATGACGCCTCTATTCCCTACGCCACATCCCTGACGCCTCTATTCCCTACGCCACATCCCTGACGCCTCTATTCCCTACGCTACATCCCTGACGCCTCTATTCCCTACGCTACATCCCTGACGCCTCTATACAGTACAATGCATTACTGATCCCTCTAGACCATACATCCTCATTACATCAGAGAGTTAGTGAAACACTGGAAAAAATAAGGGTATAAGTGGACTACAGAAACTGATGCTCTAAACAAAGGAGAGAGAGAGAGAGAGAGAGTAAAGCACAAGGGAAAGTGGGCAATTGGAACACCATAGAGAGAGGAGAGATAGAAATGCCTGAAAAAGTAAAGGGGGTTGGGTATGGCATCCGGCGCTCGGGATTCCAGAGGTCACATGATCCCCAATCCTAATACTAACCCTCTGGGGGGGTGGCGGATAGGGCTAACCCTCAGGGGGTGGCAGCTAGGGCTACCCCCCCCCTCCTAGTGCCTTCCCTTACACCACCTCCCCTGGTCCGACTCCTAACCCTCCCTCCAATACTCACCTTCGGGATGTTGGCTGTCTGTGTGCCGGCACCAGTCTCCCAAGTGGTGTCAGGATTCCAACATCGGTCAAATGACCGCCGGTATACCGTCTGCCAGGATGGTAAATGTATCCTGAGGACAGGTAGTGAGTGTGGAGGGATAGGTGGTTCAGTAAAATGTAACGGCTCAAACTGCGATCATTCACTGATAAATTGATTTATAGCTCTCCCTTTTTAACCATTGCAATTATAAAAGCAATGTTTTTTAAACTTTTAAATAAAGCTTGTTAGCATCCCCAGCACACTGTATATGCTGGGAGATGTAGTTATCAATATGAAAACATTTAATTACTGTATGAACTCTAATCCCCCAACTGAAACCTGGATGGTGCTCCTGGCAAGTGACATCCTGGCCAAGGGGTAGATACGCCCCTGAGGGTCAGGGCCAGCAACAGAAATCTTGGGCCCCAGTACACTGATATCTCTGGGGCCCCCTTAAGCCCCCCTTAACTTGGCAGAGGGATCTTTAAAAAAAAAATGGAGCCTTTGACTCGGACCGTCAGTGAGGCCGGCAGGTGGTTTTCATACTGGGCTATCCAGCTCTTCGGTGGCGGTGGCAGGGACATTCAGAAAAGGGCCAGCACAGCAACATGCATAATAATGGCAATACAGTATGGACCACAGGGACTGGACAAAGTGATGGGGTAAAAGGAGGGGGGAGGGTTTAGTTGGCCTGTTGACACTGCAGCATACTTACGACTGCAAGGGATATAGGACTCTTGAGTTCACGGGCCAATTTCATGGCAGTCTCGGATAGGAGGGCATTGTGGATTCACCAAGGGAATGCTGATGCTGACTCCAAGAAGAAAGGGAGTCTCTTCCCTATGAAGGTGAAGCCTTGTTTGGCGACGGCCTAGTTAATTTGATCTCGGCAGCTCCCGCAGGTAAGTCAACCTTCTTGCCCTATGTTCCCTCTCAACGGATGAAGACGCATCATTATCTACCGCAGTCATTTTGGCCCAATAGATATGCAAGAAGTTAAGATTCCCCTTTCTTTGCAGGTAGAGGAAGGAGAAGGAAGAGGTCTGTAGCCTCTTCAAGATCGCAGGAGCAGAGATTGTCCTCTGCTTCTGCCAAATCCACTGCATGACGCTGGGACTTTCTTGCAGGAGCCAACACCAGTGGGGGCACGTCTAAAACTCTTCAGTCAGTTCTGGATTCATTCGGACCTGGACTCGTGGGTTTTACAAATAGTGTCCCAAGGGTACAAACTGGGGTTTCAAGACGTTCCCCCTCACCGATTGTTCAAATTGGCCTTAGTCAGCAGGGAGAAGGTTTTTATTCAAGCCTCTTCGTGGTCCCGAAGCCGGACGGCTCAGTCAGACCAATCTAAAATCTGAAATCCCTCAATTTCTTCCTAAAGAAATTCAATTTCAAGATGGAATCTCTCAGGGTAGTGATCTCCAGTCCGGAGGAAAGAGATTTCATGGTTTTGGTAGACATAAAGGATGCCTACTTACATGTTCCCATTTAGCCACTGCATCAAGCTACCTAAGGTTTGCAATTCAGGATTGTCATTACCAATTTCAGACATTGCCGTTTGGTCTGTCCACGGCTCCGAGGATTTTCACCAGGGTGATGGCGGAAATGATGGTTCTCCTTCGCAAGCAAGGAGTCACAATTATCCCGTACTTGGATGATCTCCTGATAAAGGCGAGATCCAGGGACCAGTTGGTGCAAAACATTGCAGTCTCCCTGACAGTTCTTCAACAACATGGTTGGCTCCTACACTTGCCAAAATCGCAGTTGGTCCCAATGACGCGGTAGTTGTTTTTGGGAGTCATACTAGACACAGAAGAGGTTTTCTTCCAGGGGAAAGGCTATGGAGATCCAGAGTCTGGTCAAACAAATTCTGAAACCAGCAAGAGTGTTAATCCATCAATGCATTTGGTTGCTGGGGAAGATGGTTGTGGCCTACGAGCCCATTCAGTTTGGCAGGTTCCATGCCAGAGTGTTCCAGTGGGACCTGTAGGACAAGTGGTCCGGATACCACCTACACATGCACCGGAGGATAATCCTGTCTTCCAAGACCAGAATCTCACTCCATTGGTGGCTGCACAGTTCTCACCTCCTAGAGGGGCGATGGTTCGGGATCCAGCACTGGATCCTAGGGACCACAGATGCAACCCTCCGAGGCTGGGGAGCAGTCACACAGGGGGAAAACGTCCAAGGAAGATGGTCAAGTCAGGAAAGTTGTCTCCACATAAATGTTCTGGAGTTTAGGGCCATTTAATAACTGCAGACACAGTACACACTGGGACGGGTGCCCAGCATCCTCTACAGACTAAGAGAAAAGGATTTACCGGTAGGTATTAAAATCCTAGTTTCTCTAACGTCCTAGAGGATGCTGGGGACTCCGTAAGGACCATGGGGATAGACGGGCTCCGCAGAGTTCATGATCTTCACTGAGGTAACGCACAGCACTGCAGCTGTGCGCCATTGCTCCCATACACCTCACATACTCCGGTCACTGTAAGGGTGCAGGGCGCAGGGGGGGCACCCTGGGCAGCAATATAAACCTCTTTTTGGCAAAAATATAACATATATACAGCTGGGCACTGTATATATGTATGAGCCCCCGCCAATTTTACAGTTTAAGCGGGACAGAAGCCCGCCGCCGAGGGGGCGGGGCTTCTCCCTCAGCACTCACCAGCGCCATTTTTTCTCCACAGCACCGCTGAGAGGAAGCTCCCCGGACTCTCCCCTGCTTATACCACGGTAGAGAACATGGTTGAAAAGAGGGGGGGGGGGCACAAAATTCGGCGCAAATTACATACAGCAGCGCTACTGGACAAACATTAAGTTACTGTGTTATTCCTGGGTTATATAGCGCTGGGGTGTGTGCTGGCATACTCTCTCTCTGTCTCTCCAAAGGGCCTTGTGGGGAAACTGTCTTCAGAAAAAGCATTCCCTGTGTGTGTGGTGTGTCGGTACACGTGTGTCGACATGTCTGAGGAAGAAGGCTATATTAGAGAGGAGCGGGAGCAAATGAATGTGGTGTCCTCGCTGACACCTGATTGGATGGATATGTGGAATGCTTTAAATGCTAGTGTAAACTCATTGTACAAAAGATTAGTCAAGGCTGAAGCTTTGGGACAGTCAGGGTCTCAACCCATGCCTGATCCTATGTTGCAGGGACTGTCAGGGTCTCATAAGCGCCCACTATCCCAGATTGTTGACACAGATACCGACATGTATTCTGACTCCAGTGTCGATTACGATGATGCAAAGTTACAGCCAAAATTGGCAAAATCCATTCGATATATGATTATGGCAATAAAAGATGTTTTGCACATCACAGAGGAACCCCCTGTCCCTGACAAGAGGGTACATATGTACAAGGGAAAGAAGCCTGAGGTAACCTTTGAGGGGGTCACACGAGCTGAACGAGTTATGTGAAAAAGCTTGGGAATCTCCAGATAAAAGACTGCAGATTTCCAAAAGGATTCTTATGGCGTATCCTTTTCCATCAACGGATAGGTTACGATGGAAATCCTCCCCTAGGATGGACAAAGCATTAACACGCACAGCTACAGTTGGAAAATCAAATTTTTACCTTATGTTCCCTCACAGCATAAGAAAGCTCCGCATTATCAAATGCAGTCCTTTCGGTCACAAAGAAACAAGAAAGTGCGAGATGCGTCCTTTCTTGCCAGAGGTAGGGGCAGAGGAATAAAGCTGCACAACACAGCTAGTTCCCAGGAACAGAAGTCCTCCCCGGCCTCTACAAAATCTACCTCATGACGCTGGGGCTCCACTGGCAGAGTCCGGCCCATGTGATGTCATGCAGCTGCTCTGACCACACCTCCTGTTTCTCCGTTGCCGACCCCATTTTGAAACCGTGCCCCCGCACCGCTCCATCTCCGACTTGGAAATGGAGTGTTGTTGACCCCCCCCTTCACCGATTCACCGGGGTGCCGCAGAAAATGCAGGCGGATGCGTATGCTCTTAGCAGTTTTTGCAGTTGGATTGCGATCCAACCTGAATCAGGCCCCATTACCTATCACAATGCACTGCGGGTAGTACAAAATGGGGTTAATACAGGAGAAAAACCCCCAGAGCTGTGCTCCTTAACTGTCCCTGGTGGCTAGTGGAGCGGCTGCCCAGTAATCAGTGTCCACGCCAGTGCGCACACGGCCCGCCCCCATCAGCGGCCTCGTGATCCCGGAGGGTGGTGTGTGTGTGACTGACCTTAGGAAGAAACCGGAGCCTCCGCTGCAGTGACCCAGCAACCGGGGCACGGGAGTATACTGCGCCACTGGGAGTGATGGAGCTGCAGTAAAGAAGTCTATTAGACCTAGCCTGCTGCAGCCCTTGTAGATTCTTATAAAAAAAGTTCTTCTTTTCTTGCCAAAATTAATAGCTAAGAATAGGCTGCCTGAGGCAGCCCCCTGTTAAGTGGCCTGTTACTGAAGGCACCAACTACAAACTGAGCTCCCTGTTCATGGAAGCGAGGTTATAGAGGAGGGGGCGCTGAGCATCTTGGGAACAGTCAAAAGCTTTGAGCCTGTTGGTGCCTCAGATCAAGATCCTACTCTACACCCCAATGTGAATCCTTGTGGAGTCCAGTGTACCCCACAGAAGAAATTAATGTGTCACACCCATTGGCAGTAACATTAGAATAGCTGCTGATGGGCACAATTGAGAAAGGAAGGGGGGAAAACATTTGAATCCAGCACATATATGTAATTTGAATATGTAATTTGTACCTTCCTACTTTAAAATGTAATGGATGAACCTCACCCTGTGAGAACTATCTTCATGATCAAGAGATCTCATATGCAAGATAAGTATGTGTTGGGATAGGGCTGTGGAGGGCGGCTGCTCGGGCACAGCACACCCCTGTCAAGTTAAGGAGATTCAACTGAGGCAGCACAAGGGAACTCTCATCTGGGGACAACAACTGCAGGGAGAACACATTTTCAGACGAATGTGGGAGGGCAGAAGGCTGCCTAATACTGAAGCACCCCCAAACAACAAACCAAATGCAACAACTAGTGCAAGCATTCCTGGGGGAAGGCCTGCAGCAGATGGATTTGCATATGGTGATGTCATCCAAGCAGTGGGCATAGTTGGCTGCAACCCTCGTCTGCATATGAAAATAGAAAAGGGTCACGCAGGGCATGGCGGCCTTTGTGGGGTTGCGCTTGGATGACACCTAAATCGCTTTATACACCCCCACCCCCCATCAGTGTGGGCTCATGTTGGCCATGCCCCAGCCCCTGAAGCATTCAAGCTGATTTCTTGCAGCAGCTGGACCCAGTAACAGCTCCAGAGTTGCTCTACAAGACAAGTAAAAGGGTGTGAGCCCTGCAGCACCACCTGTAGTTTGCATTAGAGATGAGCGCCGGAAATTTTTCGGGTTTTGGGTTTTGGTTTTGGGTTCGGTTCCGCGGCCGTGTTTTGGGTTCGACCGCGTTTTGGCAAAACCTCACCGAATTTTTTTTGTCGGATTCGGGTGTGTTTTGGATTCGGGTGTTTTTTTCCAAAAAACCTAAAAAACAGCTTAAATCATAGAATTTGGCGGTCATTTTGATCCCAAAGTATTATTAACCTCAAAAACCATAATTTCCACTCATTTTCAGTCTATTCTGAATACCTCACACCTCACAATATTATTTTTAGTCCTAAAATTTGCACCGAGGTCGCTGTGTGAGTAAGATAAGCGACCCTAGTGGCCGACACAAACACCGGGCCCATCTAGGAGTGGCACTGCAGTGTCACGCAGGATGGCCCTTCCAAAAAACCCTCCCCAAACAGCACATGACGCAAAGAAAAAAAGAGGCGCAATGAGGTAGCTGTGTGAGTAAGATTAGCGACCCTAGTGGCCGACACAAACACCGGGCCCATCTAGGAGTGGCACTGCAGTGTCACGCAGGATGTCCCTTCCAAAAAACCCTCCCCAAACAGCACATGACGCAAAGAAAAAAAGAGGCGCAATGAGGTAGCTGTGTGAGTAAGATAAGCGACCCTAGTGGCCGACACAAACACCGGGCCCATCTAGGAGTGTCACTGCAGTGTCACGCAGGATGTCCCTTCCAAAAAACCCTCCCCAAACAGCACATGACGCAAAGAAAAAAAGAGGCGCAATGAGGTAGCTGTGTGAGTAAGATAAGCGACCCTAGTGTCCGACACAAACACCGGGCCCATCTAGGAGTGGCACTGCAGTGTCACGCAGGATGTCCCTTCCAAAAAACCCTCCCCAAACAGCACATGACGCAAAGAAAAAGAAAAGAAAAAAGAGGTGCAAGATGGAATTGTCCTTGGGCCCTCCCACCCACCCTTATGTTGTATAAACAGGACATGCACACTTTAACCAACCCATCATTTCAGTGACAGGGTCTGCCACACGACTGTGACTGATATGACGGGTTGGTTTGGACCCCCACCAAAAAAGAAGCAATTAATCTCTCCTTGCACAAACTGGCTCTACAGAGGCAAGATGTCCACCTCATCATCATCCTCCGATATATCACCGTGTACATCCCCCTCCTCACAGATTATCAATTCGTCCCCACTGGAATCCACCATCTCAGCTCCCTGTGTACTTTGTGGAGGCAATTGCTGCTGGTCAATGTCTCCACGGAGGAATTGATTATAATTCATTTTAATGAACATCATCTTCTCCACATTTTCTGGATGTAACCTCGTACGCCGATTGCTGACAAGGTGAGCGGCGGCACTAAACACTCTTTCGGAGTACACACTTGTGGGAGGGCAACTTAGGTAGAATAAAGCCAGTTTGTGCAAGGGCCTCCAAATTGCCTCTTTTTCCTGCCAGTATAAGTACGGACTGTGTGACGTGCCTACTTGGATGCGGTCACTCATATAATCCTCCACCATTCTTTCAATGGGGAGAGAATCATATGCAGTGACAGTAGACAACATGTCCGTAATCGTTGTCAGGTCCTTCAGTCCGGACCAGATGTCAGCATCAGCAGTCGCTCCAGACTGCCCTGCATCACCGCCAGCGGGTGGGCTCGGAATTCTGAGCCTTTTCCTCGCACCCCCAGTTGCGGGAGAATGTGAAGGAGGAGATGTTGTTGACAGGTCGCGTTCCGCTTGACTTGACAATTTACTCACCAGCAGGTGTTTGAACCCCAGCAGACTTGTGTCTGCCGGAAAGAGAGATCCAAGGTAGGCTTTAAATCTAGGATCGAGCACGGTGGCCAAAATGTAGTGCTCTGATTTCAACAGATTGACCACCCGTGAATCCTTGCTAAGCGAATTAAGGGCTCCATCCACAAGTCCCACATGCCTAGCGGAATCGCTCCGTGTTAGCTCCTCCTTCAATGTCTCCAGCTTCTTCTGCAAAAGCCTGATGAGGGGAATGACCTGACTCAGGCTGGCAGTGTCTGAACTGACTTCACGTGTGGCAAGTTCAAAGGGCATCAGAACCTTGCACAACGTTGAAATCATTCTCCACTGCGCTTGAGACAGGTGCATCCCACCTCCTATATCGTGCTCAATTGTATAGGCTTGAATGGCCTTTTGCTGCTCCTCCAACCTCTGAAGCATATACAGGGTTGAATTCCACCTCGTTACCACTTCTTGCTTCAGATGATGGCAGGGCAGGTTCAGTAGTTTTTGGTGGTGCTCCAGTTTTCTGTACGTGGTGCCTGTACGCCGAAAGTGTCCCGCAATTCTTCTGGCCACCGACAGCATCTCTTGCACGCCCCTGTCGTTTTTTAAAAAATTCTGCACCACCAAATTCAAGGTATGTGCAAAACATGGGACGTGCTGGAATTGGCCCATATTTAATGCACACACAATATTGCTGGCGTTGTCCGATGCCACAAATCCACAGGAGAGTCCAATTGGGGTAAGCCATTCTGCGATGATCTTCCTCAGTTGCCGTAAGAGGTTTTCAGCTGTGTGCGTATTCTGGAAAGCGGTGATACAAAGCGTAGCCTGCCTAGGAAAGAGTTGGCGTTTGCGAGATGCTGCTACTGGTGCCGCCGCTGCTGTTCTTGCGGCGGGAGTCCATACATCTACCCAGTGGGCTGTCACAGTCATATAGTCCTGACCCTGCCCTGCTCCACTTGTCCACATGTCCGTGGTTAAGTGGACATTGGGTACAGCTGCATTTTTTAGGACACTGGTGACTCTTTTTCTGAGGTCTGTGTACATTTTCGGTATCGCCTGCCTAGAGAAATGGAACCTAGATGGTATTTGGTACCGGGGACACAGTACCTCCAACAAGTCTCTAGTTGGCTCTGCAGTAATGATGGATACCGGAACCACGTTTCTCACCACCCAGGATGTCAAGGCCTCAGTTATCCGCTTTGCAGTAGGATGACTGCTGTGATATTTCATCTTCCTCGCAAAGGACTGTTGGACAGTCAATTGCTTGGTGGAAGTAGTAAAAGTGGTCTTACGACTTCCCCTCTGGGATGACCATCGACTCCCAGCAGCAACAACAGCAGCGCCAGCAGCAGTAGGCGTTACACGCAAGGATGCATCGGAGGAATCCCAGGCAGGAGAGGACTCGTCAGAATTGCCAGTGACATGGCCTGCAGGACTATTGGCATTCCTGGGGAAGGAGGAAATTGACACTGAGGGAGTTGGTGGGGTGGTTTGCGTGAGCTTGGTTACAAGAGGAAGGGATTTACTGGTCAGTGGACTGCTTCCGCTGTCGGCCCAAGTTTTTGAACTTGTCACTGACTTATTATGAATGCGCTGCAGGTGACGTATAAGGGAGGATGTTCCGAGGTGGTTAACGTCCTTACCCCTACTTATTACAGCTTGACAAAGGGAACACACGGCTTGACACCTGTTGTCCGCATTTCTGGTGAAATACTTCCACACCGAAGAGCTGATTTTTTTGGTATTTTCACCAGGCATGTCAACGGCCATATTCCTACCACGGACAACAGGTGTCTCCCCGGGTGCCTGACTTAAACAAACCACCTCACCATCAGAATCCTCCTGGTCAATTTCCTCCCCAGCGCCAGCAACACCCATATCCTCCTCATCCTGGTGTACTTCAACACTGACATCTTCAATCTGACTATCAGGAACTGGACTGCGGGTGCTCCTTCCATCACTTGCAGGGGGCGTGCAAATGGTGGAAGGCGCATGCTCTTCACGTCCAGTGTTGGGAAGGTCAGGCATCGCAACCGACACAATTGGAGTCGGACTCTCCTTGTGGATTTGGGATTTCGAAGAACGCACAGTTCTTTGCGGTGCTACTGCTTTTGCCAGCTTTAGTCTTTTCATTTTTCTAGCGAGAGGCTGAGTGCTTCCATCCTCATGTGAAGCTGAACCACTAGCCATGAACATAGGCCAGGGCCTCAGCCGTTCCTTGCCACTCCGTGTGGTAAATGGCATATTGGCAAGTTTACGCTTCTCCTCCGACAATTTTATTTTAGGTTTTGGAGTCCTTTTTTTACTGATATTTGGTGTTTTGGATTTGACATGCTCTGTACTATGACATTGGGCATCGGCCTTGGCAGACGACGTTGCTGGCATTTCATCGTCTCGGCCATGACTAGTGGCAGCAGCTTCAGCACGAGGTGGAAGTGGATCTTGATCTTTCCCTAATTTTGGAACCTCAACATTTTTGTTCTCCATATTTTACTAGGCACAACTAAAAGGCACCTCAGGTAAACAATGGAGATGGATGGATTGGATACTAGTATACAATTATGGACGGGCTGCCGAGTGCCGACACAGAGGTAGCCACAGCCGTGAACTACCGCACTGTACTGTGTCTGCTGCTAATATATAGACTGGTTGATAAAGAGATAGTATACTCGTAACTAGTATGTATGTATAAAGAAAGAAAAAAAAACCACGGTTAGGTGGTATATACAATTATGGACGGGCTGCCGAGTGCCGACACAGAGGTAGCCACAGCCGTGAACTACCGCACTGTACTGTGTCTGCTGCTAATATATAGACTGGTTGATAAAGAGATAGTATACTCGTAACTAGTATGTATGTATAAAGAAAGAAAAAAAAACCACGGTTAGGTGGTATATACAATTATGGACGGGCTGCCGAGTGCCGACACAGAGGTAGCCACAGCCGTGAACTACCGCACTGTACTGTGTCTGCTGCTAATATATAGACTGGTTGATAAAGAGATAGTATACTCGTAACTAGTATGTATGTATAAAGAAAGAAAAAAAAACCACGGTTAGGTGGTATATACAATTATGGACGGGCTGCCGAGTGCCGACACAGAGGTAGCCACAGCCGTGAACTACCGCACTGTACTGTGTCTGCTGCTAATATATAGACTGGTTGATAAAGAGATAGTATACTCGTAACTAGTATGTATGTATAAAGAAAGAAAAAAAAACCACGGTTAGGTGGTATATACAATTATGGACGGGCTGCCGAGTGCCGACACAGAGGTAGCCACAGCCGTGAACTACCGCACTGTACTGTGTCTGCTGCTAATATATAGACTGGTTGATAAAGAGATAGTATACTCGTAACTAGTATGTATGTATAAAGAAAGAAAAAAAAACCACGGTTAGGTGGTATATACAATTATGGACGGGCTGCCGAGTGCCGACACAGAGGTAGCCACAGCCGTGAACTACCGCACTGTACTGTGTCTGCTGCTAATATATAGACTGGTTGATAAAGAGATAGTATACTCGTAACTAGTATGTATGTATAAAGAAAGAAAAAAAAACCACGGTTAGGTGGTATATACAATTATGGACGGGCTGCCGAGTGCCGACACAGAGGTAGCCACAGCCGTGAACTACCGCACTGTACTGTGTCTGCTGCTAATATATAGACTGGTTGATAAAGAGATAGTATACTCGTAACTAGTATGTATGTATAAAGAAAGAAAAAAAAACCACGGTTAGGTGGTATATACAATTATGGACGGGCTGCCGAGTGCCGACACAGAGGTAGCCACAGCCGTGAACTACCGCACTGTACTGTGTCTGCTGCTAATATATAGACTGGTTGATAAAGAGATAGTATACTCGTAACTAGTATGTATGTATAAAGAAAGAAAAAAAAACCACGGTTAGGTGGTATATACAATTATGGACGGGCTGCCGAGTGCCGACACAGAGGTAGCCACAGCCGTGAACTACCGCACTGTACTGTGTCTGCTGCTAATATATAGACTGGTTGATAAAGAGATAGTATACTCGTAACTAGTATGTATGTATAAAGAAAGAAAAAAAAAACCACGGTTAGGTGGTATATACAATTATGGACGGGCTGCCGAGTGCCGACACAGAGGTAGCCACAGCCGTGAACTACCGCACTGTACTGTGTCTGCTGCTAATATATAGACTGGTTGATAAAGAGATAGTATACTCGTAACTAGTAAGTATGTATAAAGAAAGAAAAAAAAACCACGGTTAGGTGGTATATACAATTATGGACGGGCTGCCGAGTGCCGACACAGAGGTAGCCACAGCCGTGAACTACCGCACTGTACTGTGTCTGCTGCTAATATATAGACTGGTTGATAAAGAGATAGTATACTCGTAACTAGTATGTATGTATAAAGAAAGAAAAAAAAACCACGGTTAGGTGGTATATACAATTATGGACGGGCTGCCGAGTGCCGACACAGAGGTAGCCACAGCCGTGAACTACCGCACTGTACTGTGTCTGCTGCTAATATATAGACTGGTTGATAAAGAGATAGTATACTCGTAACTAGTATGTATGTATAAAGAAAGAAAAAAAAACCACGGTTAGGTGGTATATACAATTATGGACGGGCTGCCGAGTGCCGACACAGAGGTAGCCACAGCCGTGAACTACCGCACTGTACTGTGTCTGCTGCTAATATATAGACTGGTTGATAAAGAGATAGTATACTCGTAACTAGTATGTATGTATAAAGAAAGAAAAAAAAACCACGGTTAGGTGGTATATACAATTATGGACGGGCTGCCGAGTGCCGACACAGAGGTAGCCACAGCCGTGAACTACCGCACTGTACTGTGTCTGCTGCTAATATATAGACTGGTTGATAAAGAGATAGTATACTCGTAACTAGTATGTATGTATAAAGAAAGAAAAAAAAACCACGGTTAGGTGGTATATACAATTATGGACGGGCTGCCGAGTGCCGACACAGAGGTAGCCACAGCCGTGAACTACCGCACTGTACTGTGTCTGCTGCTAATATATAGACTGGTTGATAAAGAGATAGTATACTCGTAACTAGTATGTATGTATAAAGAAAGAAAAAAAACCCACGGTTAGGTGGTATATACAATTATGGACGGGCTGCCGAGTGCCGACACAGAGGTAGCCACAGCCGTGAACTACCGCACTGTACTGTGTCTGCTGCTAATATATAGACTGGTTGATAAAGAGATAGTATACTCGTAACTAGTATGTATGTATAAAGAAAGAAAAAAAAACCACGGTTAGGTGGTATATACAATTATGGACGGGCTGCCGAGTGCCGACACAGAGGTAGCCACAGCCGTGAACTACCGCACTGTACTGTGTCTGCTGCTAATATAGACTGGTTGATAAAGAGATAGTATACTCGTAACTAGTATGTATGTATAAAGAAAGAAAAAAAAACCACGGTTAGGTGGTATATACAATTATGGACGGGCTGCCGAGTGCCGACACAGAGGTAGCCACAGCCGTGAACTACCGCACTGTACTGTGTCTGCTGCTAATATAGACTGGTTGATAAAGAGATAGTATACTCGTAACTAGTATGTATGTATAAAGAAAGAAAAAAAAAAACACGGTTAGGTGGTATATACAATTATGGACGGGCTGCCGAGTGCCGACACAGAGGTAGCCACAGCCGTGAACTACCGCACTGTACTGTGTCTGCTGCTAATATAGACTGGTTGATAAAGAGATAGTATACTACTAATATTATATATACTGGTGGTCAGGTCACTGGTCACTAGTCACACTGGCAGTGGCACTCCTGCAGCAAAAGTGTGCACTGTTTAATTTTAATATAATATTATGTACTCCTGGCTCCTGCTATAACCTATAACTGGCACTGCAGTGCTCCCCAGTCTCCCCCACAATTATAAGCTGTGTGAGCTGAGCACAGTCAGATATATATATACATTGATGCAGCACACTGGGCTGAGCAGTGCACACAGATATGGTATGTGACTGAGTCACTGTGTGTATCGTTTTTTTCAGGCAGAGAACGGATATATTAAATAAAACAAACAACTGCACTGTCTGGTGGTCACTGTGGTCGTCAGTCACTACTCTGCACTCTCTTCTACAGTATCACAGCCTCAGGTCAATCTCTCTCTCTCTCTCTCAACCCTAATCTAAATGGAGAGGACGCCAGCCACGTCCTCTCCCTATCAATCTCAATGCACGTGTGAAAATGGCGGCGACGCGCGGCTCCTTATATAGAATCCGAGTCTCGCGAGAATCCGACAGCGTCATGATGACGTTCGGGCGCGCTCGGGTTAACCGAGCAAGGCGGGAGGATCCGAGTCTGCTCGGACCCGTGAAAAAAACATGAAGTTCGTGCGGGTTCGGATTCAGAGAAACCGAACCCGCTCATCTCTAGTTTGCATACACACATATATAGGACAGCATCTCTTATATGCCCCAGGGTCAATAAAATAGTATCCTTATCTATGGTATCCATCCCCTCAGATAAGGTAACCGTCCATGCCGCTACAGCACTACACACCCAGGCCGACGCAATTGCCGGTCTGAGTAAGGTACCTGAATGTGTATAAATGGACTTCAGGGTAATCTCCTGTTTGCGGTCAGCAGACTCTTTGAGGGTAGCCGTATACTGGGACGGGAGGGCTACCTTCTTGGATAAGCGTGTTAATGCTTTGTCCACCCTAGGGGAGGATTCCCATCGTAACCTATCCATTGATGGGAAAGGATACGCCTTAAGAATCCTTTTGGAAATCTGCAGTCTTTTATCTGGAGATTCCCAAGCTTTTTCACATAACTCGTTCAGCTCGTGTGACCCCCTCAAAGGTTACCTCAGGCTTTTTTCCCTTGTACATATGTACCCTCTTGTCAGGGACAGGGGGTTCCTCTCTGATGTGCAAAACATCTTTTATTGCCATAATCATATATCGAATGGATTTTGCCAATTTTGGCTGTAACTTTGCATCATCGTAATCGACACTGGAGTCAGAATCCATGTCGGTATCTGTGTCAACAATCTGGGATAGTGGGCGCTTATGAGACCCTGACAGTCCCTGCAACATAGGATCAGGCATGGGTTGAGACCCTGACTGTCCCAAAGCTTCAGCCTTGTCTAATCTTTTGTGCAATGAGTTTACACTAGCATTTAAAACATTCCACATATCCATCCAATCAGCTGTCGGTGGAGACACCACATTCATTTGCTCCTGCTCCTCTCTAATATAGCCTTCTTCCTCAGACATGTCGACACACGTGTACCGACACACCACAAACACAGGGAATGCTTTTTCTGAAGACAGTTTCCCCACAAGGCCCTTTGGAGAGACAGAGAGAGAGTATGCCAGCACACACCCCAGCGCTATATAACCCAGGAATACACAGTAACTTAATGTTTGCCCAGTACTGCTGTATGTAATTTGCGCCGAATTATGTGCCCCCCCCCTCTTTTCAACTCTCTTGTCTACTATGGTATAAGCAGGGGAGAGTCCGGGGAGCTTCCTCTCAGCGGTGCTGTGAAGAAAAAATGGCGCTGGTGAGTGCTGAGGGAGAAGCCCCGCACCCTCGGCGGCGGGCTTCTGTCCCGCTTAAACTGTAAAATTGGTGGGGGCTCATACATATATACAGTGCCCAGCTGTATATGTGTTATAGTTTTGCCAAAAAGAGGTTTATATTGCTGCCCAGGTGCCCCCCCCCCCCCCCCCCCCCGCGCCCTGCACCCTTACAGTGACTGGAGTGTGTGAGGTGTATGGGAGCAATGGCGCACAGCTGCAGTGCTGTGCGTTACTTCAGTGAAGATCATGAAGTCTTCTGCCACCTCTGAAGTCTTCTTTTCTTCTCATACTCACCCGGCTTCTATCTTCCGGCTCTGCAAGGGGGACGGAGGCGCGGCTCTGGGACGGACGGCGATGGTGAGATCCTGCGTACCAATCCCTCTGGAGCTAATGGTGTCCATAAGCCTAAGAAGCAGGACCTTGCAACTCGGAGAGTAGGGCTGCTTCTCTCCCCTCAGTCCCTCGATGAGGGAGTCTGTTGCCAGCAGTGCTCCCTGAAAATTAAAAACCTAACAAAATACTTTCTGTCAGAAAGCTCAGGAGAGCTCCTGAAAAGCACCCAGTCTCCACTGGGCACAGTATCAAACTGAGGTCTGGAGGAGGGGCATAGAGGGAGGAGCCAGTGTACACCCAGAACTAAAGTCTTTCTTAAAGTACCCATGTCTCCTGCGGAGCCTGTCTATCCCCATGGTCCTTACGGAGTCCCCAGCATCCTCTAGGACGTTAGAGAAAATAGGATTTTAATACCTACCGGTAAATCCTTTTCTCTTAGTCCATAGAGGATGCTGGGCACCCGTCCCAGTGCGTACTGTGTCTGCAGTTATTAAATGGCCCTTAACTCCAGAATATTTATGTGGAGACTAGAGATGAGCGCCGGAAATTTTTCGGGTTTTGTGTTTTGGTTTTGGGTTCGGTTCCACGGCCGTGTTTTGGGTTCGACCGCGTTTTGGCAAAACCTCACCGAATTTTTTTTGTCGGATTCGGGTGTGTTTTGGATTCGGGTGTTTTTTTCAAAAAACCCTAAAAAACAGCTTAAATCATAGAATTTGGGGGTAATTTTGATCCCAAAGTATTATTAACCTCAAAAAACATAATTTACACTCATTTTCAGCCTATTCTGAACACATCACACCTCACAATATTATTTTTAGTCCTAAAATTTGCACCGAGGTCGCTGTGTGAGTAAGATAAGCGACCCTAGTGGCCGACACAAACACCGGGCCCATCTAGGAGTGGCACTGCAGTGTCACGCAGGATGTCCCTTCCAAAAAACCCTCCCCAAACAGCACATGACGCAAAGAAAAAAAGAGGCGCAATGAGGTAGCTGTGTGAGTAAGATTAGCGACCCTAGTGGCCGACACAAACACCGGGCCCATCTAGGAGTGGCACTGCAGTGTCACGCAGGATGTCCCTTCCAAAAAACCCTCCCCAAACAGCACATGACGCAAAGAAAAAAAGAGGCGCAATGAGGTAGCTGACTGTGTGAGAAAGATAAGCGACCCTAGTGGCCGACACAAACACCGGGCCCATCTAGGAGTGGCACTGCAGTGTCACGCAGGATGTCCCTTCCAAAAAACCCTCCCCAAACAGCACATGACGCAAAGAAAAAAAGAGGCGCAATGAGGTAGCTGACTGTGTGAGAAAGATAAGCGACCCTAGTGGCCGACACAAACACCGGGCCCATCTAGGAGTGGCACTGCAGTGTCACGCAGGATGTCCCTTCCAAAAAACCCTCCCCAAACAGCACATGACGCAAAGAAAAAAAGAGGCGCAATGAGGTAGCTGTGTGAGTAAGATTAGCGACCCTAGTGGCCGACACAAACACCGGGCCCATCTAGGAGTGGCACTGCAGTGTCACGCAGGATGTCCCTTCCAAAAAACCCTCCCCAAACAGCACATGACGCAAAGAAAAAAAGAGGCGCAATGAGGTAGCTGACTGTGTGAGAAAGATAAGCGACCCTAGTGGCCGACACAAACACCGGGCCCATCTAGGAGTGGCACTGCAGTGTCACGCAGGATGTCCCTTCCAAAAAACCCTCCCCAAACAGCACATGACGCAAAGAAAAAAAGAGGCGCAATGAGGTAGCTGTGTGAGAAAGATAAGCGACCCTAGTGGCCGACACAAACACCGGGCCCATCTAGGAGTGGCACTGCAGTGTCACGCAGGATGTCCCTTCCAAAAAACCCTCCCCAAACAGCACATGACGCAAAGAAAAATAAAAGAAAAAAGAGGTGCAAGATGGAATTGTCCTTGGGCCCTTCCCACCCACCCTTATGTTGTATAAACAAAACAGGACATGCACACTTTAACCAACCCATCATTTCAGTGACAGGGTCTGCCACACGACTGTGACTGAAATGACGGGTTGGTTTGGACCCCCACCAAAAAAGAAGCAATTAATCTCTCCTTGCACAAACTGGCTCTACAGAGGCAAGATGTCCACCTCATCATCATCCTCCGATATATCACCGTGTACATCCCCCTCCTCACAGATTATCAATTCGTCCCCACTGGAATCCACCATGTCAGCTCCCTGTGTACTTTGTGGAGGCAATTGCTGCTGGTCAATGTCTCCGCGGAGGAATTGATTATAATTCATTTTAATGAACATCATCTTCTCCACATTTTCTGGATGTAACCTCGTACGCCGATTGCTGACAAGGTGAGCGGCGGCACTAAACACTCTTTCGGAGTACACACTTGTGGGAGGGCAACTTAGGTAGAATAAAGCCAGTTTGTGCAAGGGCCTCCAAATTGCCTCTTTTTCCTGCCAGTATAAGTACGGACTGTGTGACGTGCCTACTTGGATGCGGTCACTCATATAATCCTCCACCATTCTATCAATGGTGATAGAATCATATGCAGTGACAGTAGACGACATGTCCGTAATGGTTGTCAGGTCCTTCAGTCCGGACCAGATGTCAGCATCAGCAGTCGCTCCAGACTGCCCTGCATCACCGCCAGCGGGTGGGCTCGGAATTCTGAGCCTTTTCCTCGCACCCCCAGTTGCGGGAGAATGTGAAGGAGGAGATGTTGACAGGTCGCGTTCCGCTTGACTTGACAATTTTCTCACCAGCAGGTCTTTGAAACCCAGCAGACTTGTGTGCGCCGGAAAGAGAGATCCAAGGTAGGTTTTAAATCTAGGATCGAGCACGGTGGCCAAAATGTAGTGCTCTGATTTCAACAGATTGACCACCCGTGAATCCTTGTTAAGCGAATTAAGGGCTCCATCCACAAGTCCCACATGCCTAGCGGAATCGCTCTGTCTTAGCTCCTCCTTCAATGTCTCCAGCTTCTTCTGCAAAAGCCTGATGAGGGGAATGACCTGACTCAGGCTGGCAGTGTCTGAACTGACTTCACGTGTGGCAAGTTCAAAAGGTTGCAGAACCTTGCACAACGTTGAAATCATTCTCCACTGCGCTTGAGACAGGTGCATTCCACCTCCTATATCGTGGTCAGTTGTATAGGCTTGAATGGCCTTTTGCTGCTCCTCCAACCTCTGAAGCATATAGAGGGTTGAATTCCACCTCGTTACCACCTCCTGCTTCAGATGATGGCAGGGCAGGTTCAGGCGTTTTTGGTGGTGCTCCAGTCTTCTGTACGTGCTGCCTGTACGCCGAAAGTGTCCCGCAATTTTTCTGGCCACCGACAGCATCTCTTGCACGCCCCTGTCGTTTTTTAAAAAATTCTGCACCACCAAATTCAAGGTATGTGCAAAACATGGGACGTGCTGGAATTTGCCCAGATGTAATGCACGCACAATATTGCTGGCGTTGTCCGATGCCACAAATCCACAGGAGAGTCCAATTGGGGTAAGCCATTCCGCGATGATCTTCCTCAGTTGCCGTAAGAGGTTTTCAGCTGTGTGCGTATTCTGGAAACCGGTGATACAAAGCGTAGCCTGCCTAGGAACGAGTTGGCGTTTGCGAGATGCTGCTACTGGTGCCGCCGCTGCTGTTCTTGCGGCGGGAGTCCATACATCTACCCAGTGGGCTGTCACAGTCATATAGTCCTGACCCTGCCCTGCTCCACTTGTCCACATGTCCGTGGTTAAGTGGACATTGGGTACAGCTGCATTTTTTAGGACACTGGTGACTCTTTTTCTGAGGTCTGTGTACATTTTCGGTATCGCAACCCTAGAGAAATGGAACCTAGATGGTATTTGGTACCGGGGACACAGTACCTCCAACAAGTCTTTAGTTGGCTCTGCAGTAATGATGGATACCGGAACCACGTTTCTCACCACCCAGGATGTCAAGGCCTCAGTTATCCGCTTTGCAGTAGGATGACTGCTGTGATATTTAATCTTCCTCGCAAATGACTGTTGGACAGTCAATTGCTTGGTGGAAGTAGTAAAAGTGGTCTTACGACTTCCTCTCTGGGATGACCATCGACTCCCAGCAGCAACAACAGCAGCGCCAGCAGCAGTAGGCGTTACACGCAAGGATGCATCGGAGGAATCCCAGGCAGGAGAGGAATCGTCAGAATTGCCAGTGACATGGCCTGCAGGACTATTGGCATTCCTGGGGAAGGAGGAAATTGACACTGAGGGAGTTGGTGGGGTGGTTTGCGTGAGCTTGGTTACAAGAGGAAGGGATTTACTGGTCAGTGGAGTGCTTCCGCTGTCACCCAAAGTTTTTGAACTTGTCACTGACTTATTATGAATGCGCTGCAGGTGACGTATAAGGGAGGATGTTCCGAGGTGGTTAACGTCCTTACCCCTACTTATTACAGCTTGACAAAGGGAACACACGGCTTGACACCTGTTGTCCGCATTTCTGGTGAAATACCTCCACACCGAAGAGCTGATTTTTTTGGTATTTTCACCTGGCATGTCAACGGCCATATTCGTCCCACGGACAACAGGTGTCTCCCCGGGTGCCTGACTTAAACAAACCACCTCACCATCAGAATCCTCCTTGTCAATTTCCTCCCCAGCGCCAGCAACACCCATATCCTCCTCATCCTGGTGGACTTCAACACTGACATCTTCAATCTCACTATCAGGAACTGGACTGCGGGTGCTCCTTCCAGCACTTGCAGGGGGCGTGCAAATGGTGGAAGGCGCATGCTCTTCACATCCAGTGTTGGGAAGGTCAGGCATCGCAACCGACACAATTGGACTCTCCTTGTGGATTTGGGATTTCGAAGAACGCACAGTTCTTTGCTGTGCTTTTGCCAGCTTGAGTCGTTTCATTTTTCTAGCGAGAGGCTGAGTGCTTCCATCCTCATGTGAAGCTGAACCACTAGCCATGAACATAGGCCAGGGCCTCAGCCGTTCCTTGCCACTCCGTGTGGTAAATGGCATATTGGCAAGTTTACGCTTCTCCTCCGACAATTTTAGTTTAGGTTTTGGAGTCCTTTTTTTTCTGATATTTGGTGTTTTGGATTTGACATGCTCTGTACTATGACATTGGGCATCGGCCTTGGCAGACGACGTTGCTGGCATTTCATCGTCTCGGCCATGACTAGTGGCAGCAGCTTCAGCACGAGGTGGAAGTGGATCTTGATCTTTCCCTAATTTTGGAACCTCAACTTTTTTGTTCTCCATATTTTATAGGCAGAACTAAAAGGCACCTCAGGTAAACAATGGAGATGGATGGATTGGATACTAGTATACAATTATGGACGGACTGCCACGGTTAGGTGGTATAAAAAAACCACGGTTAGGTGGTATATATTATAATAATAATACAATTATGGATGGACGGACTGCCTGCCGACTGCCGACACAGAGGTAGCCACAGCCGTGAACTACCGCACTGTACACTGGTTGATAAAGAGATAGTAGTATACTCGTAACAACTAGTATGACACTATGACGACGGTATAAAGAAAGAAAAAAAAATACCACAGTTAGGTGGTATATATTATAATAATAATACAATTATGGATGGACGGACTGCCTGCCGACTGCCGACACAGAGGTAGCCACAGCCGTGAACTACCGCACTGTACACTGGTTGATAAAGAGATAGTAGTATACTCGTAACAACTAGTATGACACTATGACGACGGTATAAAGAATGAAAAAAAAACCACGGTTAGGTGGTATATATTATAATAATAATACAATTATGGATGGACGGACTGCCTGCCGACTGCCGACACAGAGGTAGCCACAGCCGTGAACTACCGCACTGTACACTGGTTGATAAAGAGATAGTAGTATACTCGTAACAACTAGTATGACACTATGACGACGGTATAAAGAATGAAAAAAAAACCACGGTTAGGTGGCATATATTATAATAATAATACAATTATGGATGGACGGACTGCCTGCCGACTGCCGAGACAGAGGTAGCCACAGCCGTGAACTACCGCACTGTACACTGGTTGATAAAGAGATAGTAGTATACTCGTAACAACTAGTATGACACTATGACGACGGTATAAAGAAAGAAAAAAAAATACCACAGTTAGGTGGTATATATTATAATAATAATACAATTATGGATGGACGGACTGCCTGCCGACTGCCGACACAGAGGTAGCCACAGCCGTGAACTACCGCACTGTACACTGGTTGATAAAGAGATAGTAGTATACTCGTAACAACTAGTATGACACTATGACGATGGTATAAAGAATGAAAAAAAAACCACGGTTAGGTGGTATATATTATAATAATAATACAATTATGGATGGACGGACTGCCTGCCGACTGCCGACACAGAGGTAGCCACAGCCGTGAACTACCGCACTGTACACTGGTTGATAAAGAGATAGTAGTATACTCGTAACAACTAGTATGACACTATGACGACGGTATAAAGAATGAAAAAAAAACCACGGTTAGGTGGTATATATTATAATAATAATACAATTATGGATGGACGGACTGCCTGCCGACTGCCGACACAGAGGTAGCCACAGCCGTGAACTACCGCACTGTACACTGGTTGATAAAGAGATAGTAGTATACTCGTAACAACTAGTATGACACTATGACGATGGTATAAAGAATGAAAAAAAAACCACGGTTAGGTGGTATATATTATAATAATAATACAATTATGGATGGACGGACTGCCTGCCGACTGCCGACACAGAGGTAGCCACAGCCGTGAACTACCGCACTGTACACTGGTTGATAAAGAGATAGTAGTATACTCGTAACAACTAGTATGACACTATGACGACGGTATAAAGAATGAAAAAAAAACCACGGTTAGGTGGTATATATTATAATAATAATACAATTATGGATGGACGGACTGCCTGCCGACTGCCGACACAGAGGTAGCCACAGCCGTGAACTACCGCACTGTACACTGGTTGATAAAGAGATAGTAGTATACTCGTAACAACTAGTATGACACTATGACGACGGTATAAAGAATGAAAAAAAAACCACGGTTAGGTGGTATATATTATAATAATAATACAATTATGGATGGACGGACTGCCTGCCGACTGCCGACACAGAGGTAGCCACAGCCGTGAACTACCGCACTGTACACTGGTTGATAAAGAGATAGTAGTATACTCGTAACAACTAGTATGACACTATGACGACGGTATAAAGAAAGAAAAAAAAATACCACAGTTAGGTGGTATATATTATAATAATAATACAATTATGGATGGACGGACTGCCTGCCGACTGCCGACACAGAGGTAGCCACAGCCGTGAACTACCGCACTGTACACTGGTTGATAAAGAGATAGTAGTATACTCGTAACAACTAGTATGACACTATGACGACGGTATAAAGAAAGAAAAAAAAATACCACAGTTAGGTGGTATATATTATAATAATAATACAATTATGGATGGACGGACTGCCTGCCGACTGCCGACACAGAGGTAGCCACAGCCGTGAACTACCGCACTGTACACTGGTTGATAAAGAGATAGTAGTATACTCGTAACAACTAGTATGACACTATGACGACGGTATAAAGAAAGAAAAAAAAATACCACAGTTAGGTGGTATATATTATAATAATAATACAATTATGGATGGACGGACTGCCTGCCGACTGCCGACACAGAGGTAGCCACAGCCGTGAACTACCGCACTGTACACTGGTTGATAAAGAGATAGTAGTATACTCGTAACAACTAGTATGACACTATGACGACGGTATAAAGAATGAAAAAAAAACCACGGTTAGGTGGTATATATTATAATAATAATACAATTATGGATGGACGGACTGCCTGCCGACTGCCGACACAGAGGTAGCCACAGCCGTGAACTACCGCACTGTACACTGGTTGATAAAGAGATAGTAGTATACTCGTAACAACTAGTATGACACTATGACGACGGTATAAAGAATGAAAAAAAAACCACGGTTAGGTGGCATATATTATAATAATAATACAATTATGGATGGACGGACTGCCTGCCGACTGCCGAGACAGAGGTAGCCACAGCCGTGAACTACCGCACTGTACACTGGTTGATAAAGAGATAGTAGTATACTCGTAACAACTAGTATGACACTATGACGACGGTATAAAGAAAGAAAAAAAAATACCACAGTTAGGTGGTATATATTATAATAATAATACAATTATGGATGGACGGACTGCCTGCCGACTGCCGACACAGAGGTAGCCACAGCCGTGAACTACCGCACTGTACACTGGTTGATAAAGAGATAGTAGTATACTCGTAACAACTAGTATGACACTATGACGATGGTATAAAGAATGAAAAAAAAACCACGGTTAGGTGGTATATATTATAATAATAATACAATTATGGATGGACGGACTGCCTGCCGACTGCCGACACAGAGGTAGCCACAGCCGTGAACTACCGCACTGTACACTGGTTGATAAAGAGATAGTAGTATACTCGTAACAACTAGTATGACACTATGACGACGGTATAAAGAATGAAAAAAAAACCACGGTTAGGTGGTATATATTATAATAATAATACAATTATGGATGGACGGACTGCCTGCCGACTGCCGACACAGAGGTAGCCACAGCCGTGAACTACCGCACTGTACACTGGTTGATAAAGAGATAGTAGTATACTCGTAACAACTAGTATGACACTATGACGATGGTATAAAGAATGAAAAAAAAACCACGGTTAGGTGGTATATATTATAATAATAATACAATTATGGATGGACGGACTGCCTGCCGACTGCCGACACAGAGGTAGCCACAGCCGTGAACTACCGCACTGTACACTGGTTGATAAAGAGATAGTAGTATACTCGTAACAACTAGTATGACACTATGACGACGGTATAAAGAATGAAAAAAAAACCACGGTTAGGTGGTATATATTATAATAATAATACAATTATGGATGGACGGACTGCCTGCCGACTGCCGACACAGAGGTAGCCACAGCCGTGAACTACCGCACTGTACACTGGTTGATAAAGAGATAGTAGTATACTCGTAACAACTAGTATGACACTATGACGACGGTATAAAGAATGAAAAAAAAACCACGGTTAGGTGGTATATATTATAATAATAATACAATTATGGATGGACGGACTGCCTGCCGACTGCCGACACAGAGGTAGCCACAGCCGTGAACTACCGCACTGTACACTGGTTGATAAAGAGATAGTAGTATACTCGTAACAACTAGTATGACACTATGACGACGGTATAAAGAAAGAAAAAAAAATACCACAGTTAGGTGGTATATATTATAATAATAATACAATTATGGATGGACGGACTGCCTGCCGACTGCCGACACAGAGGTAGCCACAGCCGTGAACTACCGCACTGTACACTGGTTGATAAAGAGATAGTAGTATACTCGTAACAACTAGTATGACACTATGACGACGGTATAAAGAATGAAAAAAAAACCACGGTTAGGTGGTATATATTATAATAATAATACAATTATGGATGGACGGACTGCCTGCCGACTGCCGACACAGAGGTAGCCACAGCCGTGAACTACCGCACTGTACACTGGTTGATAAAGAGATAGTAGTATACTCGTAACAACTAGTATGACACTATGACGACGGTATAAAGAATGAAAAAAAAACCACGGTTAGGTGGCATATATTATAATAATAATACAATTATGGATGGACGGACTGCCTGCCGACTGCCGACACAGAGGTAGCCACAGCCGTGAACTACCGCACTGTACACTGGTTGATAAAGAGATAGTAGTATACTCGTAACAACTAGTATGACACTATGACGACGGTATAAAGAAAGAAAAAAAAATACCACAGTTAGGTGGTATATATTATAATAATAATACAATTATGGATGGACGGACTGCCTGCCGACTGCCGACACAGAGGTAGCCACAGCCGTGAACTACCGCACTGTACACTGGTTGATAAAGAGATAGTAGTATACTCGTAACAACTAGTATGACACTATGACGACGGTATAAAGAATGAAAAAAAAACCACGGTTAGGTGGTATATATTATAATAATAATACAATTATGGATGGACGGACTGCCTGCCGACTGCCGACACAGAGGTAGCCACAGCCGTGAACTACCGCACTGTACACTGGTTGATAAAGAGATAGTAGTATACTCGTAACAACTAGTATGACACTATGACGACGGTATAAAGAATGAAAAAAAAACCACGGTTAGGTGGTATATATTATAATAATAATACAATTATGGATGGACGGACTGCCTGCCGACTGCCGACACAGAGGTAGCCACAGCCGTGAACTACCGCACTGTACACTGGTTGATAAAGAGATAGTAGTATACTCGTAACAACTAGTATGACACTATGACGATGGTATAAAGAATGAAAAAAAAACCACGGTTAGGTGGTATATATTATAATAATAATACAATTATGGATGGACGGACTGCCTGCCGACTGCCGACACAGAGGTAGCCACAGCCGTGAACTACCGCACTGTACACTGGTTGATAAAGAGATAGTAGTATACTCGTAACAACTAGTATGACACTATGACGACGGTATAAAGAATGAAAAAAAAACCACGGTTAGGTGGTATATATTATAATAATAATACAATTATGGATGGACGGACTGCCTGCCGACTGCCGACACAGAGGTAGCCACAGCCGTGAACTACCGCACTGTACACTGGTTGATAAAGAGATAGTAGTATACTCGTAACAACTAGTATGACACTATGACGACGGTATAAAGAATGAAAAAAAAACCACGGTTAGGTGGTATATATTATAATAATAATACAATTATGGATGGACGGACTGCCTGCCGACTGCCGACACAGAGGTAGCCACAGCCGTGAACTACCGCACTGTACACTGGTTGATAAAGAGATAGTAGTATACTCGTAACAACTAGTATGACACTATGACGGTATAAAGAATGAAAAAAAAACCACGGTTAGGTGGTATATATTATAATAATAATACAATTATGGATGGACGGACTGCCTGCCGACTGCCGACACAGAGGTAGCCACAGCCGTGAACTACCGCACTGTACACTGGTTGATAAAGAGATAGTAGTATACTCGTAACAACTAGTATGACACTATGACGACGGTATAAAGAATGAAAAAAAAACCACGGTTAGGTGGTATATATTATAATAATAATACAATTATGGATGGACGGACTGCCTGCCGACTGCCGACACAGAGGTAGCCACAGCCGTGAACTACCGCACTGTACACTGGTTGATAAAGAGATAGTAGTATACTCGTAACAACTAGTATGACACTATGACGACGGTATAAAGAAAGAAAAAAAAATACCACAGTTAGGTGGTATATATTATAATAATAATACAATTATGGATGGACGGACTGCCTGCCGACTGCCGACACAGAGGTAGCCACAGCCGTGAACTACCGCACTGTACACTGGTTGATAAAGAGATAGTAGTATACTCGTAACAACTAGTATGACACTATGACGACGGTATAAAGAATGAAAAAAAAACCACGGTTAGGTGGTATATATTATAATAATAATACAATTATGGATGGACGGACTGCCTGCCGACTGCCGACACAGAGGTAGCCACAGCCGTGAACTACCGCACTGTACACTGGTTGATAAAGAGATAGTAGTATACTCGTAACAACTAGTATGACACTATGACGACGGTATAAAGAATGAAAAAAAAACCACGGTTAGGTGGTATATATTATAATAATAATACAATTATGGATGGACGGACTGCCTGCCGACTGCCGACACAGAGGTAGCCACAGCCGTGAACTACCGCACTGTACACTGGTTGATAAAGAGATAGTAGTATACTCGTAACAACTAGTATGACACTATGACGACGGTATAAAGAATGAAAAAAAAACCACGGTTAGGTGGTATATATTATAATAATAATACAATTATGGATGGACGGACTGCCTGCCGACTGCCGACACAGAGGTAGCCACAGCCGTGAACTACCGCACTGTACACTGGTTGATAAAGAGATAGTAGTATACTCGTAACAACTAGTATGACACTATGACGGTATAAAGAATGAAAAAAAAACCACGGTTAGGTGGTATATATTATAATAATAATACAATTATGGATGGACGGACTGCCTGCCGACTGCCGACACAGAGGTAGCCACAGCCGTGAACTACCGCACTGTACACTGGTTGATAAAGAGATAGTAGTATACTCGTAACAACTAGTATGACACTATGACGACGGTATAAAGAAAGAAAAAAAAATACCACGGTTAGGTGGTATATATTGTAATACAATTATGGATGGACGGACTGCCTGCCGAGTTCCGACTGCCGACACAGAGGTAGCCACAGCCGTGAACTACCGCACTGTACTGTGTCTGCTGCTAATATAGACTGGTTGATAAAGAGATAGTATACAATACATACAACAATATACTACTATACTGGTGGTCAGGCACTGGTCACCACTAGTCACACTGGCAGTGGCACTCCTGCAGCAAAAGTGTGCACTGTTTAATTTTAAATTAATATAATATTATGTACTCCTGGGGGCTCCTGCTATAACAACCTGCAGTGCTCCCCAGTCTCCCCCACAATTATTATAAGCTTTGCCTTTTATACATTGATGTGCAGCACACTGGGCTGAGCTGAGTGCACACAGACTGAGTCACACTGTGTGACTGGCTGCTGCTGTGTATCGTTTTTTTTTCAGGCAGAGAACGGATATAGCAGAGAACGGATATATTATATTAAAATAAATAAAAGTTAACTAACAACAACTGCACTGGTCACTGTGGTAAACTCTGTCTGACTCTGCACAATCTCTCTCTCTCTTCTAATCTAATTTCTAATGGAGAGGACGCCAGCCACGTCCTCTCCCTATCAATCTCAATGCACGTGTGAAAATGGCGGCGACGCGCGGCTCCTTATATAGAATCCGAGTCTCGCGAGAATCCGACAGCGTCATGATGACGTTCGGGCGCGCTCGGGTTAACCGAGCAAGGCGGGAGGATCCGAGTCTGCTCGGACCTGTGAAAAAAAACATGAAGTTCGTGCGGGTTCGGTTTCAGAGAAACCGAACCCGCTCATCTCTAGTGGAGACAACTTTCCTGACTTGACCATCTTCCTTGGATGTTTTCCCCCTGTGTGACTGCTCCCCAGCCTCGGAGGGTTGCATCCGTGGTCCCTAGGATCCAGTCCTGGATCCCGAACCATCGCCCCTCTAGGAGGTGAGAACTGTGCAGCCACCAATGGAGTGAGATTCTGGTCTTGGAAGACAGGATTATCCTCCGGTGCATGTGTAGGTGGGATCCGGACCACTTGTCCAACAGGTCCCACTGGAACACTCTGGCATGGAACCTGCCAAACTGAATGGCCTCGTAGGCCGCAACCATCTTCCCCAGCAACAGAATGCATTGATGGATTAACACTCTTGCTGGTTTTAGAATTTGTTTGACCAGACTCTGGATCTCCATAGCCTTTCCACTGGAAGAAAGCCTCTTCTGTGTCCAGTATGACTCCCAAAAACAACAACCGCGTCATTGGGACCAACTGCGATTTTGGCAAGTTTAGGAGCCAACCATGTTGTTGAAGAACTGTCAGGGAGAGTAGATGTTTTGCACCAACTGGTCCCTGGATCTCGCCTTTATCAGGAGATCATCCAAGTACTGGATAATTGTGACTCCTTACTTGCGAAGGAGAACCATCATTTCCGCCATCACCCTGGTGAAAATCCTCGGAGCCGTGGACAGACCAAACGGCAACGTCTGAAATTGGTAATGACAATCCTGAATTGCAAACCTCAGGTAGCTTTATGCAGTGGCTAAACGGGAACATGTAATTAGGCATCCTTATGTCTACCAAAACCATGAAATCTCCTTCCTCTGGACTGGAGATCCCTACCCTGAGAGATTCCATCTTGAAATTGAATTTCTTTAGGTAGAAATTGAGGGATTTCAGATTTAAGATTGGTCTGACTGAGCCGTCCGGCATCGGGACCACGAAGAGGCTTGAATAAAAACCTTCTCCCTGCTGACTAAGGCCGATTTGAACAATCGGTGAGGGGGAACGTCTTGAAACCCCAGTTTGTACCCTTGTGACACTATTTGTAAAACCCACGAGTCCAGGTCTAAATTAATCCAGAACTGACTGAAGTGTTTTAGACGTGCCCCCACTGGTGCGGGCTCCTGCAAGAAAGCCCTAGCGTCATGCAGTGGATTTGGCAGAAGCAGAGGACGATCTCTGCTCCTGCGATCTTGAAGAGGCTACAGACCTCTTCCCTCTTTTCCTTCCTCTACCTGCAAAGAAAGGGGAATCTTAACTTCTTGCATATCTATTGGGCCAAAATGACTGCGTTAGACAATGATGCGTCTTCATCCGTTGAGAGGGAACATAGGGCAAGAAGGCTGACTTACCTGCGGGAGCTGCCGAGATCAAATTAACTAGGCCGTCACCAAACAAGGCTTAACCTTCATAGGGAAGAGACTCCCTTTCTTCTTGGAGTCAGCATCAGCATTCCCTTGGTGAATCCACAATGCCCTCCTATCCGAGACTGCCATGAAATTGGCCCGTGAACTCAAGAGTCCTATATCCCTTGCAGTCGTAAGTATGCTGCAGTGTCCTTGATATGATCCAACGTAAGGAGTAATCCCATCTCTCCAAGATATCTATATCGGATGACGAGGTATTCGACCAATTCTTGAATACTACTACTCACCCATGCGCATGTAATGGCAGGTCTAAGTAATGTACCCGTGGTTACATAACTAGAAATAATGTAGCTTCCTGCATACGATCCGCTGGATTTGTGACAGGGCCCCGTGCAGAAGAGGGGGTGACTCCCACTTTATTCTGTCCGCAGCAGGAAATGAATAAACAACCGGAAACCTTTTGGGGATTTAAAACCATCTTGTCGAGCTGGCCCAGACTTTCTCAAACAGAGATGGAGGAACGTTACATCAGCTTTCATTATATATCTATATATACATACATATATACCCCTTTGTCAGGAACAGCAGGGTCCTCAGTGATGTTAATATGTCCTTAATATCCACAATCATGTACTGAATGCTCCTTGCCAATATTGGATCTAATCAGGAAATATTATGGCCGACATAGGAATCAGTATCCGAGTCAGTATCGATGTGTAGTAACATTTTTGCGGGCCTGAGTGAAAAGAAGCATAGCCATGAACATCACATCTTTTCTCTACGTCTGTGTCTGGGACACAGATTTATCCAACCTCACTCTGATATTACTGAAACTTTCACCCAGTCAGTTATTGGTGGTGCCAACAGGGCCACCATCATATGTCTGCATTCCTAATATAGTTTCCTCTTGGGAAAAACATTCAGCCACCGACATGTTGACACACATGTACCAAGTACCCACAGACACATCGGCTTATGGGGGATTGACCTACAGTAAATCTGTCAGAGGGACAGAGAGGATTTTTCAGCTCACAATCCAGCGCCAAAAGTACACAGTCTGGGAAATAATAAACTCTATAGTGATAGACTTGTTACGCTCTATAGATGTGCTGGTGAGGTGAGGAAGAAGCCCCGCCGCTGTAATGGCACGCTTCTGTCCCGCTCAGAAACAAATAATTAATTACGCTGGCGGGGTAAGTACAGTGCCCAGGCACTAATGTCCACTTTTGCCAGCCTTTTGTGAGGAATTTATGCTGCCCAGGGTGCCCCCCTTCCCCACCCACACGCCCTGCACCCTGCAGTGCCTGTGTTTGTGTGGGAGCATGGCGCACAGCATTCCGCTCGCTGCGTGGTACCTCAGAATGCCGTCACTGGAGAAGAAGTCTTCTGTTCTTCTGCTACTCGCCTGTCTTCTGACTTCTGGCTCTGTAAGGGGGTGATGGCAGGCTACGGGAGTGGGCATCTAGGCGTACCTAGCGATCAGCACCCTCAGGAGCTAATGGTGTCCTGTCAGCCAGAAGCAGAGCCATTGAACTCACTAGAATTTGGTCATACTTCTCTCCCCTAAGTTCCACGAAGCAGGGAGACTGTTGCCAGCAGCCTCCCTGAAAATAAGAAAAACTAACATAAGTCTTTTCAGAGAAACTCAGTAGAGCTCCCCTGTAGTGCATCCAGTCTCACTGGGCACAATTCTAAAACTGGAGTCTGGAGGAGGGCAGAGCCGAAACTAGGGAGGGGCTAGGGGGGCATGTGACCCGGGCACGGGATTTGATAGGGCGCTGGGATCAGCTGGGTCTGAAACAGCAGAGAATCTATTGAAGAAAAATGGGATTTGTAGTGATGTGTGCTACTGCTTAGACTTTATGCAGTAGCATAGAGACTACAAATCCCATGAGGCATTGCAGAAAGCTGGCCACGGCTGCTGGAGCTAGGGAGTCAGGGTAACGTCTAGTTTCCCTTCCTAAGCAGCGGCGGCAAGCCCAAAAAAGTATACTGCCCGCCCGCACGAGCTACGAATGTGGTCAGCTACTGACCTTTTTCTGGCCCCACACAGCATTGCATTCAGCCCAACAGCACAGTGATGGATGGAAGCAGGACAGCGAGAGACGGAGGTAAAACACACACACATATTCACTGTGACTGGTGTTAACCCCTGCAGCTCATTCAAACTACTGCTCATTTTCACCACTGTGACAGCTACAGATATACAGATATATACAGATATATATATATATTCCATAGACAAAAAACCTTACGGTTTCACATGTCCCATTAAGGCTTCTTAGACATGATCGAAATTTCAGAAACCTGTTGTAACTCTTCCACTCAAACTCCAAAAAGCAATGAAATTCCGATCATTAAGGCTGACGCCTTAATGGACGTGTTCCTTGCGCAATACAGATATGGTATGCCATCACAGCCTGTGGGTAAGTGCAGATTCAGCACTCTCACAGAGTGAGATTCCTGTCACTCACACAATGGTGGAGCTGCTAATTCACAGATTTGTTTGCTCATTGGAATACACACATGCAGTCTATGCAACTGAAGGTCTGAGCAGTTTTGTGGTGCTCCCATCCCACACAGTGCCCACAACCATCCCATTCGGTCACCACAACAATCCCACCGTGTTACAACAGCTTCTCACTCCATACATCCATCTCACTTAGTATACACATTTAGCTCCCTCAAAATATCTTGGTTAATTGCTAAAACTATAATACCACATCTACTGTCTATGCATCTACACTTGCTTCCCCTATACACCTCCATGCTGCTGTCTACCCCTATCCCTACTGCTGTGTTCTCCCATCTGTGCTAGTCTGTACTAACTTATCTGCACCATCTGTCTTTCCGCACCTGTGCCTTGTCTGTATCACCGTTTCCTTCTCTCTGTACTGCTCAGTGTTTCCCTCTTCAACGTCACTCTGTCTCCTCCAGTACAGGGCACACTGTCTTCTCTCCCATCTGCACCAGTTTTCCACCCATCCAAGCCAGTGTTTTCAACCCATCTGCACCATTTCCCCCATCTGCACCGCTCTGTCTCCCTTCCCATACTTTGTGCTTAATCTACCCCCTATCCACACCACTCTTACCCCATTCATGTAGCCGACATCCTGAAGGTAAATTTCGTGGGTCCTGCGCTCTTGGCAGGGAAATAACCGCCACAGCCCACCCCCCAGTGGTCCGGAAACACCTCTGTTGTGCAGACCATGCCCTGCCAATGGCATTCTAACGCTGTTTGCACACCCCCTCCTTCCCCGCAACCCACTCTGCCTATCAATCAGACAGGGTGATCGCAGCCAGTGAGATGCTGATAGCATCTCACTGGGCTCCTGGGGTACGTACGCGCAGTGCAGCCATTGCACGTGCGCACCTCACAAACTAATTCAGACTGCGATCGCTGCTGCTGCGGTCTGAATTACCCCGTGTTTCTTTGCCCCCCCCCATCAGTGCTGCTTAGTGTTCCCTCTATCCACACACTTCTGTTCCCCCATCCACACCGCTCTCCTCCCTTCAATCAACAACACTCATACCTCATCTGAGCAGCTTTGTCTTCCGCTCAGACCTTCAGTTGCATAGACTGCATGTGTATATTCCAATGAGCACACAAATCTGTGAATTAGCAGCTCCACCATTGTGTGAGTGACAGCAATCTCACTCTGTGAGAGTGCTGAATCTGCACTTACCCACAGGCTGTGATGGCATACCATATCTGTATTGCGCAAGGAACACGTCCATTAAGGCGTCAGCCTTAATGATCGGAATTTCATTGCTTTTTGGAGTTTGAGTGGAAGAGTTACAACAGGTTTCTGAAATTTCGATCATGTCTAAGAAGCCTTAATGGGACATGTGAAACCGTAAGGTTTTTTGTCTATGGAATTTCATCGCTTTTTTTAAATTTATTTTTTTTATTCAGAAATGTAAAATTTCACTGTAAAAATAAACATTTGATTTTTTAAATGTTTAATGAAAATTTTCGTATAACATCACTGTTCTGTGCAAAATAATTTTATTTACCAAACCGAATTGTTTAAGGTCCGTACACACTTAACGATTTGATGAGCGACGTCGCTCATTTTCCCCCTCCTTAAGCGACGTCGCTCGTTTTATCGTTAAGTGTATATGCCACCAGCGACGAACGATGCGCTGCCCCGCGGGTCGGCAACAATCGTCGCTGTCGGTAGGGCATGCATGAAGGATGTGGACTGTCGTCCACGACCTTCATGCAGGGCTGGCGGGGGCGTGACGTCACTGAGTGATATGAGCGGTCATATCGCTCAGTGTGTACAGTCGGCCGCCGGCCGGCCGGCCCGGGAGGGGGAAACATTAGACGATGTCGCTCACAGAGCGACATCGTTTAATGTGTATGGGGCTTTAGACTTTGGTCAAAATATTTTGCTGCCTTTGCAGCTGATGCAGGGAGGGGGGTAGGCGGCAGCAGCCTGTAACTGAGGCTGGAGGTAGGCGTGAAATGCATTGCTTGTACGTGTGAGTGCGTGGTGTCAGGTGCTGCGCGTGTATATGTGTGTGTGTCAGGTGCTGCCTGTGTATGTGTGTCAGGTCCTGTGTGTGTGTGTGTTTCAGGTGCTGCGTGTATATATGAGTGTGTCTGATGGTGCGTGTGTATGCGTCAGCTGCCGCACGTGGGTGTGTGTCAGGTGTTGCGGGTGTATATGTGTGTGAGTATCAGGTGCTCCGCGTGTGTACAAGTGTATGTCTGGTGCTGCGCATGAATACGTATGTCTGTGTCAGGTGCTGCGCGTGTACATGAGTGTGCGTCAGGTGCTGCGCGTGTACATGAGTGTGCGTCAGGTGCTGCGCGTGTACATGAGTGTGCATTAGGTACTGTGCGTGTACATGAGTGTGCGTCAGGTTCTGCGTGTGTACATGAGTGTGCATTAGGTGCTGCGCGTGTACATGAGTGTGCGTCAGGTGCTACGCGTGTACATGTGTGTGCGTCAGGTGCTGCGCGTGTCTGTGTGTGTGAGTAAGGTGCTGCGTGTGTATGTGTGTGTCAGGTGCTGCATGTATATATTAGTGTCTGATGGTGTGCGTGTATATGTATGTGTCAGGTGCTGCGTGTATATGTATGTGTCAGGTGCTGCGTGTACATGCATGTGTCAGGTGCTGCATGTTTATTTTATTGTGTCTGATGCTACGTGTGTGTCAGGTGCCGCATGTGTATATGTGTGTGTGTCAGGTGTTGCGCGTGTATGTGTGTGTCAGGTGCTGCATGTTTATTTTATTGTGTCTGATGCTACGTGTGTGTGTGTGTGTGTGTGTGTCAGGTGCTGCACGTGTATGTGTGTGTGTGTGTCAGGTGTAGCGCGTGTATGTGTATGTCAGGTGCCGTTCCCCTTCTTCCCATCCCAGCTCTCTCTGTAGAATACAGCTCTGCACCCAGAGAGAGGGAAAGACCAGGGGGCTGATCATTGCACTGCTCACTTTTTGGTCATGAGTTCGGCCTCCTGTTTCTTCCAGTGCTGTGTTCCTGCAGCCCAGCCCTCCCTGTTGTGCCAGAGAATCAGCCCTTCCTTCCCCTGCCAGAGAGAGAGAGCCCGAGGCAGAGACACTCTTCCCGTAGCTGGCCTACCCCCAGTACTTCAGCACTGGCCATGCGGCAGTCAACAAAGGAGACCAGCAGGGGGTCCTGGCAGCATCAGCTGTGGCCGCAGCTGGATTGGGGAGGCCTGCAGTGTCTGAGGTGGGCAGCACTTCCTCCGCCGCTGTCACCTTCCCCTGCCGGAGAGAAAGCCAGAGACATACCCTTCCTGCAGCTAGGCTACCCCTAGTACCTCAGCGCTGGCCAGGCAGAAGTCTATGGAGGGGACCGGCAGGGGTTTCGGGCCGCAGCAGCAGCGGCCGCAGCCAGATCAGGGAGGCCTGCAGGGTCAGAGCTGGGCAGCACTTCCACCAACACTGTCACCTCTGTGCTGGGCATGTACACCAGTCCGTACGGATGGAGGTGTCCACAACAGGCAGCAGTATAATGAGTCAGACAAACTCATTACACGCTGCCCACTGCTGCGCCGCATGCCCTCGATGGAGGAAGCCTAGATGCGGTCCCCAGCTGCAGCGAGGGAGAAGGGTGATCACATCACCCTTCAACCCGGCACCTCACAATCAGCTGGGGATCTGCAGTAGCTTCATCTCTCTCTTCCTCTCCCTCTCTGACAGCACAGCAGCCCCTCTGGGTCCCATGTAGCTCTGCCCCCCTGCTCACAGTTCACTCGGCCTCTCCTGATTAAAAATAAAATAAGAGCCTGACCTGCTGCTCAGATGCGAGGAGGGGACGGGCGGTAGGTCCTCTGTGAGTGCACTACACAGCAAAATTAACTGACTCCTCACAACAGTGTGGACTGCGGGCGACGTCAGACGCCAATTTGGGTGTGCTTGCTGCACTACCTGCCCATCAAGCCCAACGTGGTGCCATGGTGCCAGCCCCGCCCACTATACGGATTCCATTTTGTATTAGGAATCCTATAACAGCATTCCGACATCCCTCCCTATGACGCTGCCATCCATACACTGCCGCTCTCATACATCCGTACACCGCCACTCTCATACATCCGCACACTGCCGCTCTCACACAACTGTACACTGCTGCTCTCATACATCCATACACTGCCGCTCTCATACATCCGTACAACCCCGCTCTCATACATCCGTACAACCCCGCTCTCATACATCCGCACACTGCCGCTCTCATACATCCGTACAACCCCGCTCTCATACATCCGCACACTGCCGCTCTCATACATCCGCACACTGCCGCTCTCATACAGCCGCACACTGCCGCTCTCATACAGCCGCACACTGCCGCTCTCATACAGCCGCACACCGCCGCTCTCATACAGCCGCACACCGCCGCTCTCATACAGCTGCACACCACCGCACTCATACATCCACACACCACCGCACTCATACATCCACACACCACCGCACTCATGCATCCACACACCACCGCACTCATGCATCCACACACCACCGCACTCATGCATCCACACACCACCGCACTCATGCATCCACACACCACCGCACTCATACATCCACACACCACCGCACTCATACATCCACACACCACCGTACTCATACATCCACACACCACCGCACTCATACATCCACACACCGACGCAGTTATACAGCCGTACACTGCCGCTCTCATACAGCCGTACACTGCCGCTCTCATACATCCGCACACTGCCGCACTCATACAGCCGCACACTGCCGCTCTCATACAGCCGCACACTGCCGCTCTCATACAGCCGTACACTGCCGCTCTCATACAGCCGTACACTGTCGCTCTCATACAGCCGTACAACCCCGCTCTCATACATCCGCACACTACTGCTCTCATACAGCCGCACACCGACGCAGTTATACAGCCGTACACTGCCGCTTTCATACATCCGCACACTGCCGCACTCTTACAGCCGCACACTGCCGCTCTCATACATCCACACACCGCCGCACACCACCACACGCATACAGCCGCACATCATCGCACTCATACAGCCGCACACCGACGCAGTTATACAGCCGTACATTGCCGCTCTCATACATCCGCACACTGCCGCTCTCATACATCTGCACACTGCCGCTCTCTACATCCGCACACTGCCGCTCTCATACATCCGCACACTGCCGCTCTCATACAGCCGTACACTATCGCTCTCATACATCCAACCACTTCCACTCACATCTATACATACATCTACACATCCAATCCCCGCGCAAGGGAACACTGAAATCACTATCACTTTTCCCTGGGGTGTGACCACAGCCAGCCACTACTCCGGCCACCTTCTTGTGACACCAAAATGCATCTTACCTATCATCAGGGTGGTGCTGCTGCTGGGGGCGGGTTGCTGCCTCAGTCTCCTGGTTGGTGCTGCGATTGGAGGGGGTACTGCTTCCCTGTGCTGCCACTGTCTCCCGGATCATCGTGCCGCTGGCTGAATTGCAGCTTGACGCTACTGCTGCCGGGAGTAACAGCTTCCTGACTGTTGTTGCTGGTGGCTGCCTACTGCTCATTGCCGCCGGAACACTGACCGGCTCGGCAGTGATGCTGGCGGAGGAGTAGTGGCGGTGGGGTGGGGGGTGCCTTCTCCCTTCCCTCGAGCATGCCGCAGTGCAAAAAAATAAATAATAAATAGAGAGCATACCAGGGTGAGAGTCTGTATGGATCACAGTGATTACACGGGGCACAGCATAAGGACACCTTGCTGTGAGGGGCTCTGCCCACACAGATTGCTGCACCCTCTCTGATGTCAGCCGCTGCCCTCTCGTTCTCTGGGCAGCCAGTTCCAATGTGAGGTAGGAGAGGAAGAGAACACACAGGAGAGCAGCCCTGATATATAACAGAGGTGGAAGTTCTATAGGCAGCAGAGACGGAGACCAGCCAGCCAGTCTCCCAGTGCCCTGATCACTACACGCCGCCAGCACAGCATTACAGGAGGGTCCTATAGTGCTGCCCTGAGCTAACAGGTGTGTGTACTAAGTGTACCCCGTACAGTGTGCTGCGCCCTGGTGTCTCTGAGAGGGGTGAGGTCACCGTGCCGCTTTAGTATATGGCTTTTCCTTAGTACTGTACGTTACAGCCCTGCACTAGTAGTGGCAACTCTGCCCTATGTGAACCTGTGAGGTTATTTTCCTATTTACAGAATAACCGGGGAGAAGGCGGCCATATTGCGGCTCTCAAGTGAAGGCCCTCTAGTACACCCCCTGCTGGCGGCCACTGCGCAGGCGCAACAAATTGAAATGCCCTATCTCTATAATGGGGCATATTTCTCTTAATAAAAAAAAACCTGTAACTTTCCGAAAAACCACAACCCCAAAAGGCACTTCACTGGGACATGCTCTATCTAATAAAACAAACCCCAAGTCTTATTTTTATACATATATATATATATATATATATATATATATTGGGTAGTGGGGGTATGGTGCCACAGGTATGTGTGAGCAGATAACTATTAAAACTATATATATATGATATTTATAGACACTCCTTTTAAAAA
This sequence comes from Pseudophryne corroboree, assembly GCF_028390025.1. Lineage (NCBI taxonomy): Eukaryota > Metazoa > Chordata > Amphibia > Anura > Myobatrachidae > Pseudophryne > Pseudophryne corroboree. Next base: position 64,826 of record NW_026970361.1, read on the forward strand.
TGTAAGGTGTCTGCTATCCCCTAAGTAATCAGCAGTGATAAGCTGCCTTTAAAATGTGAAAAAAAGGGGGGAATAGGGGTACCAGCGACTTACAGTGTCTATCAAATTAAAGTAACTATGAAGAATATAGCAGGATACGGTTTTAGAAAAAGGGTAACAATATATTTATTTATACAATTTATAACATAATTATGGGATAAAAAAGTAGGTAAAAATTTTTTTTTTTGATATGCAGTAAAAAAAAAAAGAGATTTTAAAAACATAAACAGGTAAAAATAGAGTATATAATTTAGCTAGAATCCAAAATCATGTAAAATCAGTAAAAACAATTTCATACTGATAAAAAATATTTCAGGATGATAAAAATAAGAATTTACTTACCGATAATTCTATTTCTCGTAGTCCGTAGTGGATGCTGGGGACTCCGTCAGGACCATGGGGGATTAGCGGCTCCGCAGGAGACAGGGCACAAAAGTAAAAGCTTTAGGACTAGGTGGTGTGCACTGGCTCCTCCCCCTATGACCCTCCTCCAAGCCTCAGTTAGGATACTGTGCCCGGACGAGCGTACACAATAAGGAAGGATTTTGAATCCCGGGTAAGACTCATACCAGCCACACCAATCACACTGTACAACTTGTGATCTGAACCCAGTTAACAGCATGATAACAGAGGAGCCTCTGAAAAGATGGCTCACAACAATAATAACCCGATTTTTGTAACAATAACTATGTACAAGTATTGCAGACAATCCGCACTTGGGATGGGCGCCCAGCATCCACTACGGACTACGAGAAATAGAATTATCGGTAAGTAAATTCTTATTTTCTCTGACGTCCTAAGTGGATGCTGGGGACTCCGTCAGGACCATGGGGATTATACCAAAGCTCCCAAACGGGCGGGAGAGTGCGGATGACTCTGCAGCACCGAATGAGAGAACTCCAGGTCCTCCTCAGCCAGGGTATCAAATTTGTAGAATTTTGCAAACGTGTTTGCCCCTGACCAAGTAGCAGCTCGGCAAAGTTGTAAAGCCGAGACCCCTCGGGCAGCCGCCCAAGATGAGCCCACCTTCCTTGTGGAATGGGCATTTACAGATTTTGGCTGTGGCAGGCCTGCCACAGAATGTGCAAGCTGAATTTTACTACAAATCCAACGAGCAATCGTCTGCTTAGAAGCAGGAGCACCCAGCTTGTTGGGTGCATACAGGATAAACAGCGAGTCAGTTTTACTGACTCCAGCCGTCCTGGAAATATATATTTTCAGGGCCCTGACAACGTCTAGCAACTTGGAGTCCTCCAAGTCCCTAGTAGCCGCAGGCACCACAATAGGTTGGTTCAGGTGAAACGCTGACACCACCTTAGGGAGAAACTGGGGACGAGTCCGCAGTTCTGCCCTGTCCGAATGGAAAATCAGATATGGGCTTTTGTGAGACAAAGCCGCCAATTCTGACACTCGCCTGGCCGAGGCCAGGGCCAACAGCATGGTCACTTTCCATGTGAGATATTTCAAATCCACAGATTTGAGCGGTTCAAACCAATGTGATTTGAGGAATCCCAGAACTACGTTGAGATCCCACGGTGCCACTGGAGGCACAAAAGGGGGTTGTATATGCAGTACTCCCTTGACGAATGTCTGGACTTCAGGAACTGAAGCCAATTTTTTCTGGAAGAAAATCGACAGGGCCGAAATTTGAACCTTAATGGACCCCAATTTGAGGCCCATAGACACTCCTGTTTGCAGGAAATGCAGGAATCGACCGAGTTGAAATTCCTCCGTGGGGGCCTTCCTGGCCTCACACCACGCAACATATTTTCGCCAAATGCGGTGATAATGTTGTGCGGTCACCTCCTTCCTGGCTTTGACCAGGGTAGGTATGACCTCTTCCGGAATGCCTTTTTCCCTTAGGATCCGGCGTTCAACCGCCATGCCGTCAAACGCAGCCGCGGTAAGTCTTGGAACAGACAGGGTCCTTGCTGAAGCAAGTCCCTTCTTAACGGCAGAGGCCATGGGTCCTCTGTGAGCATCTCTTGAAGTTCCGGGTACCAAGTCCTCCTTGGCCAATCCGGAGCCACGAGTATAGTTCTTACTCCTCTCCGTCTTAAAATTCTCAGTACCTTGGGTATGAGAGGAAGAGGAGGGAACACATACACTGACTGGTACACCCACGGTGTTACCAGAGCGTCCACAGCTATTGCCTGAGGGTCCCTTGACCTGGCGCAATACCTGTCCAGTTTTTTGTTGAGGCGGGACGCCATCATGTCCACCTTTTGGTTTTTCCCAATGGTTCACAATCATGTGGAAGACTTCCGTGTGAAGTCCCCACTCTCCCGGGTGGAGGTCGTGCCTGCTGAGGAAGTCTGCTTCCCAGTTGTCCACTCCCGGAATGAACACTGCTGACAGTGCTATCACATGATTTTCCGCCCAGCGAAGAATCCTTGCAGCTTCTGCCATTGCCCTCCTGCTTCTTGTGCCGCCCTGTCTGTTTACGTGGGCGACTGCCGTGATGTTGTCCGACTGGATCAGCACCGGCTGACCTTGAAGCAGAGGTCTTGCTAGGCATAGAGCATTGTAAATTGCCCTTAGCTCCAGTATATTTATGTGGAGAGAAGTCTCTAGACTTGACCACGTTCCCTGGAAATTTCTTCCCTGTGTGACTGCTCCCCAGCCTCTCAGGCTGGCATCCGTGGTCACCAGGATCCAATCCTGAATGCCGAATCTGCGGCCCACTAGTAGATGAGCACTCTGCAGCCACCACAGAAGAGACACCCTTGTCCTCGGAGACATGGTTATCCGCTGATGCATCTGAAGATGCGATCCGGACCATTTGTCCAGCAGATCCCACTGAAAAGTTCTTGCGTGAAATCTGCTGAATGGAATCGCTTCGTAAGAAGCCACCATTTTTCCCAGGACCCTTGTGCAATGATGCACTGACACTTTTCCTGGTTTTAGGAGGTTCCTGACTAGCTCGGATAACTCCCTGGCTTTCTCCTCCGGGAGAAACACCTTTTTCTGGACTGTGTCCAGAATCATCCCTAGGAACAGCAGACGTGTCGTCGGGATCAGCTGCGATTTTGGAATATTTAGAATCCACCCGTGCTGTTGTAGCAGTACCCGAGATAGTGCTACTCTGACCTCCAACTGTTCCCTGGACTTTGCCCTTATCAGGAGATCGTCCAAGTAAGGGATAATTAAGACGCCTTTTCTTCGAAGAAGAATCATCATTTCGGCCATTACCTTGGTAAAGACCCGGGGGGCCGTGGACAATCCAAACGGCAGCGTCTGAAACTGATAATGACAGTTCTGTACTACGAACCTGAGGTACCCTTGGTGAGAAGGGCAATTTGGGACATGAAGGTAAGCATCCTTGATGTCCAGGGACACCATATAGTCCCCTTCTTCCAGGTTCGCTATCACTGCTCTGAGTGACTCCATCTTGAATTTGAACCTTTGTATGTAAGTGTTCAAAGATTTCAGATTTAGAATAGGTCTCACCGAGCCGTCTGGCTTCGGTACCACAAATAGTGTGGAATAATACCCCTTTCCCTGTTGTAGGAGGGGTACTTTGATTATCACCTGCTGGGAATACAGCTTGTGAATTGCTTCCAATACTGCCTCCCTGTCGGAGGGAGACGTTGGTAAAGCAGACTTCAGGAACCTGCGAGGGGGAGACGTCTCGAATTCCAATCTGTACCCCTGGGATACTACCTGTAGGATCCAGGGGTCCACTTGCGAGTGAGCCCACTGCGCGCTGAAACTCTTGAGACGACCCCCCACCGCACCTGAGTCCGCTTGTAAGGCCCCAGCGTCATGCTGAGGACTTGGCAGAAGCGGTGGAGGGCTTCTGTTCCTGGGAAGAGGCTGTCTGCTGCAGTCTTTTTCCCTTTCCTCTACCCCGGGGCAGATATGACTGGCCTTTTGCCCGCTTGCCCTTATGGGGACGAAAGGACTGAGGCTGAAAAGACGGTGTCTTTTTCTGCTGAGAGGTGAGTTGGGGTAAAAAGGTGGATTTTCCAGCTGTTGCCGTGGCCACCAGGTCCGAAAGACCGACCCCAAATAACTCCTCCCCTTTATACGGCAATACTTCCATATGCCGTTTGGAATCTGCATCACCTGACCACTGTCGTGTCCATAAACATCTTCTGGTAGAAATGGACATCGCACTTACTCTTGATGCCAGGGTGCAAATATCCCTCTGTGCATCACGCATATATAGAAACGCATCTTTTAAACGCTCTATAGTCAATAAAATACTGTCCCTGTCCAGGGTATCAATATTTTCAGTCAGGGACTCCGACCACGCCACCCCAGCGCTGCACATCCAGGCTGAGGCAATCGCTGGTCGCAGTATAACACCAGTATGTGTGTATATACTTTTTAGGACATTTTCCAGCTTCCTATCAACTGGCTCCTTGAGGGCGGCCGTATCAGGAGACGGTAACGCCACTTGTTTTGATAAGCGTGTGAGTGCCTTATCCACCCTAGGGGGTGTTTCCCAACGCGCCCTAACTTCTGGCGGGAAAGGGTATAATGCCAATAATTTCTTAGATATCAGCAATTTTTTATCGGGGGAGACCCACGCATCATCACACACTTCATTTAATTCTTCTGATTCAGGAAAAACTACGGGTAGTTTTTTCACACCCCACATAATACCCTTTTTTGTGGTACTTGTAGTATCAGAAATATGCAAAGCCTCCTTCATTGCCGTGATCATGTAACGTGTGGCCCTACTGGAAAATACGTTTGTTTCTTCACCGTCGACACTGGAGTCAGTGTCCGTGTCTGTGTCGACCGACTGAGGTAATGGGCGCTTTAGAGCCCCTGACGGTGTTTGAGACGCCTGGACAGGCACTAACTGACTTGCCGGCTGTCTCATGTCGTCAACAGTTTTTTGTAAAGTGCTGACACTATCACATAATTCCTTAAATAAGACCATCCAGTCAGGTGTCGACTCCTTATCGGGTAATATCACTACTACAGGCAATTGCTCCGCCTCCACACCATTTTCCTCCTCATACATGTCGACACACGCGTACCGACACACAGGACACACACAGGGAATGCTCTGATAGAGGACAGGACCCCACTAGCCCTTTGGGGAGACAGAGGGAGAGTTTGCCAGCACACACCAGAGCGCTATATATATATAGGGACAACCTTATAAATAAGTGTTTCTCCCTTATAGCTGCTATATATGTTTTTATATGCCAAATTAGTGCCCCCCCCTCTCTTTTTTACCCTGTTTCTGTAGTGCAGGACTGCAGGGGAGAGTCAGGGAGACGTCCTTCCAGCGGAGCTGTGAGGGAAAATGGCGCTTGTGTGCTGAGGAGATAGGCTCCGCCCCCTTCACGGCGGCCTTTCTCCCGCTTTTTATGAGGTAAAATGGCAGGGGTTAAATACATCCATATAGCCCAGGAGCTATATGTGATGTATTTTTTACCATAAATAGTGTTTTCATTGCGTCTCAGGGCGCCCCCCCCAGCGCCCTGCACCCTCAGTGACCGGAGTGTGAAGTGTGCTGAGAGCAATGGCGCACAGCTGCAGTGCTGTGCGCTACCTTTCTTGAAGACAAGATGCCTTCTGCCGCCGATTTCTGGACCTCTTCACTCTTCTGGCTCTGTAAGGGGGCCGGCGGCGCGGCTCCGGGACCCATCCATGGCTGGGCCTGTGATCGTCCCTCTGGAGCTAATGTCCAGTAGCCAAGAAGCCCAATCCACTCTGCACGCAGGTGAGTTCGCTTCTTCTCCCCTTAGTCCCTCGATGCAGTGAGCCTGTTGCCAGCAGGACTCACTGAAAATAAAAAAACCTAAGTCTATACTTTTATTCTAAGCAGCTCAGGAGAGCTACCTAGATTGCACCCTTCTCAGCCGGGCACAAAAACCTAACTGAGGCTTGGAGGAGGGTCATAGGGGGAGGAGCCAGTGCACACCACCTAGTCCTAAAGCTTTTACTTTTGTGCCCTGTCTCCTGCGGAGCCGCTAATCCCCCATGGTCCTGACGGAGTCCCCAGCATCCACTTAGGACGTCAGAGAAAATGATGCTTATCTTTTTGAAGATGGAGAGTCAGTGGAGGTACACCCAACGCGTTTCGTCCTTAGACTTCATCACCCCTTGATGAAGTCTAAGGACGAAACGCGTTGGGTGTACCTCCACTGACTCTCCATCTTCAAAAAGATAAGCATCATTTTTATCATCCTGAAATATTTTTTATCAGTATGAAATTGTTTTTACTGATTTTACATGATTTTGGATTCTAGCTAAATTATATACTCTATTTTTACCTGTTTATGTTTTTAAAATCTTTTTTTTTTACTGCATATCAAAAAAAAATTTTTTACCTACTTTTTTATCCCATCATTATATTATAAATTGCATAAATAAATATATTGTTACCCTTTTTCTAAAACCGTATCCTGCTATATTCTTCATAGTTACTTTAATTTGATAGACACTGTAAGTCGCTGGTACCCCTATTCCCCTTTTTTTCATATATATATATATATATATATATATATGCACACACACTCATGTATATACATGCATATACATGTATACACAAATACACGTATGTACATGTTTATGTATGTATAATACACTGATAGAGTACATTATATTTATGAATTAATTGCTTCCCGATTCTGCAGCATCATCATCAGCACCACCAGTGTTACTCACAGTCACTTCACACTGACTGCTGCACAACACATCACTTAATTTCCGGGCCGCCCGCCACCTGGTGAAGAGACATGGGAGATGAAGGACCAGCAGTGCCACGTTGAGCGGAAGTATTGTGAATTAGTTACCCACACACTCCTTGTGACACCTGCTCCCCGTCTGCCCTCCCACCCGCCGCCTGCCGTCCGGAACCCGCACTGACAAGTAAGTCTCAGCAGAATGTGTCTGCCAGCAGCTCCCAGTCCCTCCTAGAGGAACACTGCCAGTGGTGTGGCGGCCGCGGCACACTAGGACTGAGAGACCGCAGCAGGAGGAAAGCACAGGTGGGCGGGAGGAGAGCATGGGCGGACATCACCACGTCACATTGCAAGGTGACACCAGTCCCCCCAGTGAGGCTGCCGACGAATGCACTCAGCATAGTATTAGCAGCAGGCAGAGGGGGGGCGGGTGCAGCGGTGGTGGGAGGTACGGAAATGAGCTGCAGGCTAGGCTCCACCGATCACACACTCAGCGATCACTGTGCTACAGCAAGCGTGGCGTGCAGCGGTGCTGGACATTAGGGAGTGCCTGTGCGCACCAGGCACCCCCTGTACGCACGCCTATGCGCTACCACCCCCCATATGCCACACTACATCACTATGCTACAGCCCTCCCATATGCTGCACTTCATAATTACACTATACCCCCCATACAACATACTACATCACCACACTACACTACTCACAATAAAATTAAAACATCCCAGTTCCTAATTCTTAATGAGCTCACGTGAGTTCTCTCCCCAACGGAGCTCCAGACCAAGTAACAATGAAGACACCAGCAGCGTGTAGGGGGCAGGCCTGGTCCACTTGTCAGGAGAGAGCAGTCACAGGAGGGTAAGAAGGGGGCGGGGCCTAGTCCTACAGACGGGAGAGAGCACAGACAGGAGAGAGCAAGGTACAGGGGTAGAAGGGGACGGCTGATGTGAAGAAGGGGGCGGGGCCTATTCTTACAGGCTTTCAAAATTCGACTTTAAAATTCGACATTTGACAAATTCGACTTTTCTGCAATGGTACAAATGCGGCAATTCGACAAAAGTATATTCAATTGAAGTTTGTAAATTCGACAACAGTGCTTTTAAACAGTAAATTCGTCATTCTCAATCTGCAACACTTTGCTGGCGGAATCTAATTAAAAAAATTTAAAAACATGTTTTTTTTTGCTGTTTTTTTTTTTTTTTGGTAATAGCATATCTATTTATATTAGATGGGATTAGGTACTTGGTTTGTCTTTTTTGGAGGCACAAGTATTATTTATATATTTTTTAAAATATTATTTATTTTTTAAATGGAATGTGAAAAACCCAGAAAAAAAATTGTGTGGGTCCCCCCTCCAAAGCATAACCAGCCTCGGGCTCTTCGAGCCGGTCCTGGTTCTAAAAATCCGGGGGGGAAACGGACAGGGGATCCCCCGTATTTTTAAAACCAGCACCGGGCTCTGCGCCTGGTGCTGGTGCAAAAAATACGGGGGACAAAAAGAGTAGGGATCCCCCGTATTTTTTACACCAGCATCGGGCTCCACTAGCTGGACAGATAATGCCACAGCCGGGGGTCACTTTTATACAGTGCCCTGCGGCCGTGGCATTTAATATCCAACTAGTCACCCCTGGCCGGGGTACCCTGGGGGAGTGGGGACCCCTTCAATCAAGGGGTCCCCCCCCAGCCACCCAAGGGTCAGGGGTGAAGCCCGAGGCTGTCCCCCCCCATCCAAGGGCTGCGGATGGGAGGCTGATAGCCTTGAGAAAATTTAAAGAATATTGTTTTTTCTAGTAGTACTATAAGTCCCAGCAAGCCTCCCCCGCAAGCTGGTACTTGGAGAACCACAAGTACCAGCATGCAGGAGAAAAACGGGCCCGCTGGTACCTGTAGTTCTACTGGGGAAAAAATACCCAAATAAAAACAAGACACAGGCACCGTGAAAGTATAACTTTATTTCACACCTGCCGACACACACATACTTACCTATGTTGACATGAAGCAGTCGGTCCTCTTCTCCAAGTAGAATCCACGGGTACCTGAAAATAAGATAATTATACTCACCTGATCCAGGTTCCAGATTAAATCCACGTACTTGGCAAAACAACAAACCGAACACCCGGACCAGACGGACTGAAAGGGGTCCCATGTTTACACATGGGACCCCTTTCCACGAATGCAGACATCCGAATCTCGCGAGAATCCGACAGCGGGATGATGACGTTCGTGCGCGCTCGGGCTAGCCGAGCAAGGCGGGAAGGTTCGAACCTGCCTCGGACCCGTGTAAAATGGGTGAAGTTCGGGGGGTTCGGATTCCGACGAACCGAACCCACTCATCACTAGTATGTACGTGTGTGTCAGGTGCCGTGCGCGTACGTACGTGTCAGTGCCTTGCGTGTACGTACGTGTGTGTCAGGTGTCGTGCGTGTATGTGTGTGTGTGTGTCAGGTGGCGCGTACCTACATGTGTGTATGTCAGGTGCTGTGCATGTGTGTACGTACACGCGTGTGTCAGGTGCCGCGCGTGTACGTGTGTGTGTGTGTGTGTGTGTGCCAGGAGCCGCGCGTGTACATGTGTGTGGGTGTCAGGAGCCGTGCGTATACGTACATACGTGTAGGTGTCAGGTGCCGAGCATATACGTACATACGTGTGTGTGTGTGTGTCAGGAGCAGCGCGTGTTCGTACATGTGTGTGTGTCAGGAGCCACGCGTGCTTGTGTGTGTGTGTGTCAGGAGCCATGCGTGTGCATACGTGTGTGTGTCAGGTGCCACACGTGTACGTACGTGTGTGTCAGGTGCCGCACGTGTATGTGTGTGTGTGTTAAATGCCGCGTGTGTATGTATGTATGTGTGTGCCTGGAGCCGCGCGTGTACATACATGTGTGTGTGTCAGGTGCTGTACGTGTATGTGTGTGTCTCAGGTGCTGCACGTGTATATGTGTGTATCTCAGGTGCTGCATTTGTATGCGTCAGCTGCCACGTGGGTGTCAGGTGTTGAGCGTGTATGTGTTTGTGTCGCATCTGTATGTGTGTGACTGTCAGGTGCTGCGCGTGTATGTGTGTGTCAGGTGCTGCATGTGTATATATGTGTGAGTGGCAGGTGCTGCGTGTGTATACGAGTGTTTGTGAGGTGCTGCGAGTGTATGTGTGTGTTAGGTGCTCTGAGTGTATATGATTGTGTGTCAGGTGCTGTGCATGTGTGCGTTAAATGCCACATGTATGTATGTGTGTCAGGTGCTGTGTGTGTGTGTGGGTGTGTCAGGTGCTGCATGTCTGTGTGTGTGGGTGTCTCAGGTGCTGCGTGTGTGTGTGTGTCTGTCAGGTGCTGCATGTGTGTGTCAGGTGCTGCATGTCTGCGTGTGTGTGTCAGGCGCTGCATGTCTGTGTGTCAGGTGCTGCGTGTGTGTGTGTGTGTGTGTGTCAGGTGCTGTGTGTGTGTGTGTGTGTCAGGTGCTGCGTATGTGTGTGTGTGTCAGGTGCTGCGTGTGTGTGTCAGGTGCTGCGTGTCTGCGTGTGTGTGTCAGGTGCTGCGTGTGTGTGTCAGGTGCTGCGTGTCTGCGTGTGTGTGTCAGGTGCTGCGTGTGTGTGTGTCAGGCACTGCATGTCTGTCAGGTGCTGCGTGTGTGTGTGTGTGTGTCAGGTGCTGTGTGTGTGTGTGTTTCAGGTGCTGCGTGTGTGTGTGTGTGTCGGGTGCTGCGTGTGTGTGTGTCAGGTGCTGCGTGTCTGCGTGTGTGTGTCAGGAGCTGCGTGTGTGTGTGTGTCAGGTGCTGCCTGTCTGCGTGTGTGTCAGGTGCTGCGTGTGTGTGTGTGCGTGTGTGTGTGTCAGGTGCTGCATGTCTGTGTGTCAGGTGCTGTGTGTGTGTGTGTGTGTGTGTGTGTGTGTCAGGTGCTGTGTGTGTGTGTGTGTCAGGTGCTGTGTGTGTGTGTGTGTGTCAGGTGCTGCGTGTGTGTCAGGTGCTGCGTGTCTGCGTGTGTCAGGTGCTGCGTGTCTGCGTGTGTGTGTGTGTGTGTCAGGTGCTGCGTGTCTTCGTGTGTGTGTCAGGTGCTGCATGTCTGCGTGTTTGTGTGTCAGGTGCTGTGTGTGTGTCAGGTGCTGCGTGTCTGCGTGTATGTCAGATGCTGCGTGTGAGTGCGTGTGTCAGGTGCATGAGTATGAGTGTCAGGTGCGTGTGAGTGTGTGTGTCAGGTGCTGCGTGTGCGTGTGTGTCAGGTGCTGCGTGTGCGTGAGGTGCTGCGTGTGTGTCAGATGCTGCGTGTGCGTGTGTGTCAGGTGCGTAAGTGTGCGTGTGTGTCAGGTGCGTGAGTGTGCGTGTGCGTCAGGTGCGTGAGTGTGTGTGTGTGTCAGGTGCGTGAGTGTGTGTGTGTCAGGTGCGTGAGTGTGTGTGTGTCAGGTGCGTGAGTGTGTGTGTGTCAGGCGCTGCGTGTCTGTGTGTGTCAGGCGCTGCGTGTCTGTGTGTGTCAGGCGCTGCGTGTCTGTGTGTGTCAGGCGCTGCGTGTCTGTGTGTGTCAGGCGCTGCGTGTCTGTGTGTGTGTCAGGTGCTGTGTGTGAGTGTGTGCGTGTGTGTCAGGTCCGTTTGAGTGTCAGGTGCTGCGTCTGTGTGTGTGTGTCAGGTGCTGCGTGTGTGTCAGGTGCTGCGTGTGTGCGTGTGTGTCAGGCGCTGCATATGCGTGTGTCAGGCGCTGCATGTGCGTGTGTCAGGCGCTGCATGTCTGTGTGTGTCAGGCGCTGCGTGTCTGGGGAAGGTGGCCGGACACACAGCAGGGAGGGGGGTGGCCGGACACACAGCGGGGGGGGGGGTGGCCGTACACACAGCAGGGGGGAAGGGGGGGGCGGACACACAGCAGGGAGGAGGAGGAGGAGGGGGGGGTGGCTGGACACACAGCAGGGAGGGGAGGGTGACCGGACACACGGCAGGGAGGGATGGGGGTAGGGGGTGGCCGGACACAGCAAGAGGAGGGGGGGTGGCCGGACACACAGCAGGGGAGGGGAGGGTGGCCGGACACACAGCAAGGAGGGGGGGTGGCTGGACACACAGCAGGGGGGGGGGGTGACGGGACACATGGCAGGGAGGGGAGGGGGTGGCCGGACACAGCAGGGAGGAGGGGGTGGTGGCCGGACACGCAGCAGGGGAGGGGAGGGTGGCTGGACACACGGCGGGGGGGGGCTGGACACACGGCGGGGGGGGGGGGGAACACGGCGGGGGGGGGTGGCTGGACACACGGCGGGGGGGGGTGGCTGGACACACAGCAGGGAGGGGAGGGTGACCGGACACACGGAAGGGAGGAGGAGGGTGACCGGACACACGGAAGGGAGGAGGAGGTGTGGCCGGACACACAGCAGGGGGGGGGGGGGCGGACACAAAGCAGGGAGGGGAGGGGGTGGCCGGACACAGCGGGAGGAGGGGGGTTGGCCGAACACACAGCACGGGAGGGGAGGGTGGCTGGACACACAGCAGGGAGGGCGGGGGGACGGACACACAGCAGGGAGGGCGGCGGGGGGGGACACACAGCAGGGAGGGCGGGGGGTATGGAAGGACAAACAGCAGGGCGGACAGACACATAGCAGGGAGGGCAGGGGGGGGCGGACGGACACACAGCAGGGAGGGGGGGACTAACGGACACACTGCAGGGGGGGGACACACCTGACACACTGCAGGGAGGGACGACACACTGCAGGGCGGGGGGGGGGACACTGCAGGGAGGGCGAGGGGGGGGGAGACGGACACACAGCAGGGAGGGCGAGGGGGTGGGGGACGACGGACACACAGCAGGGAGGGAGGGGAGGACTGGTGACCATAGAGACCTTGATAAATATCGCATACTGCAGGGAGGGAGGGCCGGACACAGCAGGAGGAGAAGGAGGGAGGAGTGGCCGGACACAGCTGCCCGAGACGGCTCCTACTGCCAGCCGCACCACAGACGCGGGGAGGAGACGCAGGCAGCAACCAGGGAAGGTCCGGCGGGCGGCCGGGCACACAGCGGGAGGGAGGGCGGACAAGCGGGGGAGAAGTGGAAGCTGGGTACACAGCGGTGGGCTGCCTGACAGAACTCACCCAGTGCTACGCAGCTCCGGCGAGCTCCTCCCGCTTCATGGACCTCAGTGAACTCACGCGCCGGGAACCGCTGGCTGTCCTCCTGCAGCTCCACGTGACTCCTTCCCACTCTGTCTCCTCGTGCCCAACTGCCAGAGCTACTCTCTGTACACCCCCTGCTGGCGGCCACTGCGCAGCCGCAACAAATTGAAAAGCCCTATCTTTATAATGGGGCATATTTTACTTAATTAAAAAAAAACTGTAACTTCCTGAAAAACCTTAACCCCAAAAGGCACTACACTGGGACATACTCTATCTAGTAAAACAAACCCCAAGTCTTAATTCGTCCTCTATCCTGAGTTATGCCTTCCCAAAAAAATCCTCATTCACTCTATGGGAATACGGTGTCAAAAAGCCACAGAGGGAGTGGCAGAAAAAAACTGACAGTTGGAACTTTAGGTTACTCCCAATTCCTCATTTTTTATTATTTTGCCCTGAAATTTGGCATGCAGCACCGTGTGACGATTCTACGCTCCCATGGCAAATTTCAGCTCAGTACGTCCAACCAGTTTTGAGGTGTAGCCCCTCAAACACCATGCCCCCATCTCAGAAGTTCCCTATGGGAGAATTCCGTTTGTTCGATTCAGCCTTAATATAAGGGCACGACCGTGACCTTATAATATATATATATATATATATATATATATATATATATATATATATATATATATATATAAAATATATATAATATATATATATATATATATATATAGATAGATAGATAGATATAGATATAAATATATATATATAGATATATAATATATGTATGTGGCTGTGTACATATATACACGCGTGTGTGTGTGTGTGTGTGTGTGTGTGTGTGTATATATATATATATATATCTATCATGTGTGTATTACTGGTGTCTGCTGGTCTGAGGGATATCTGTGTTGAATTTGTTTGTCTCTTATTTTTTTTATTTTTCTATTTTATTATATATATATATATATATATATATATATTTATTTATTTATTTATTTTTTGGGGGGGGGGGCGCAAAATTTCTGTCTTGCCCCGGGTGCCGGTAGTCCTAGTTTCGGCCCTGAGGAGGGGCATAGAGGGAGGAGACAGTTCACACCCTTTGAAAGTCTTAAAGTGCCCATGTCTCCTGCGGATCCCGTCTATACCCCATGGTTCTTAATGTGATCCCAGCATCCTCTAGGACGTATGAGAAAACAAATAACGCACACACGAGGAGGAGAGAACAAAGGAAGCTATAAGGAGGGGAGGGGAGGGGGGGGGGGGAAGGTAAGGTACAGTAGTAAAGGGATATTGGATAAACTACAACCTTATACATATTCATTAATGTACCAGTAGTTAGAAGTAGAAGAGCTCTAACAGAAACCACAAAGCTTATCTAAAGCCACACCACACTGGATATGCCCAATCTCATTTGATCTTTGAAGCAAAGCAGTATTGGACTTTGTTAATACCAAGCAGTCTCCCATCCATGTATTATCAGATTATTTAGGTGTTTTTAAACTACCAACACCCTTTTCTTGGTACTGTACATTTAATTTTTACACATATTCTTTTATGTACCAGAAGTTAGAAGTAGAAGAGCTCTAACAGAAACCACAAGCTCATCTACAGCCACAGCACACTGGATTTGCCCAATCTCTCCTGATCATGGAAGCTGAGCAGTGTTGGTCCTGGTTTTAGTACTTGGATGGGAGACCACCAGGAAATACCAGGAGCTGTGTGTATTTTTACAATACCAACACCGTTCTCTTGATGCATTCCATTTTGAAACATTGGGGCAGATCTATTAAGCCTGGTGAACTGATAAAGTAAAAAAATACAAAAGAATATAACCAGGCGCTAATACATCATCACCATATTCTGGTGATCAAATTACTGGTATTAAAAATTATGTACAAATAATACTGCAATTAATGTATACTTAAGCTGCAGGAGAGAGCTTGACTTGGGGTAAATCAAGTAAAAAAAGAACCGGCACTTTAAAGTCTCCGGTAACACTGGAACACTGAACTAATCTCCTCTTGCGCTATAAATAGTATGATATGGCTCAAAGTTCAATAAAAACAAATAAATAATTTCATATATTCTATATTTTTTATTACATATAAATATATATATCTATATATATATATATATACTTTACAATAAACTATTAGACCGGTCAAATAAAATCACTAACAATATATTTGCATAGCTATAGGAGGTGGATCTTAGATCTCTGTGCACAGAGAAATTTTCAAAAATAAAAATCAGTCCATATATTGGATTAAAAAATCAATTTACCAGCTGTAATTCGCACCCATGTAGTAGATAACATATTTATAAGTTGTTATATATTGGAATTCCTCAATATGCTGCCACTTGGCAAAGGAGATGATATTGTGCAAAATAACCGCTTCACACTGGAGCCTTACGTGTAGCTTGCACCAGTTGTTATAACACGGGAGAGTCCAATGACAGAAGAGACGGTCTCGGGCTGCGGGAACGGCGCTTCACTGGCGCCTGCTGTGCTGAATAATTACCCGACTTCCAAGCTTTATGAGTCCACGCCTCCAAGTGCCGTATGCAGACACCACAATCACGGTTGTGTTCTCCCGATCTCCGTTTAGTCCACGGATATTACCGCTAGATGATGGTATATTTTGGGGGTGCAAATAAGGCTGGTATAAGGGTCCAATGACTCTCCCGTGTTATAACAACTGGTGCAAGCTACACGTAAGGCTCCAGTGTGGAGCGGTTATTTTGCACAATATCATCTCCTTTGCCAAGTGGCAGCATATTGAGGAATTCCAATATATAACAACTTATAAATATGTTATCTACTACATGGGTGCGAATTACAGCTGGTAAATTGATTTTTTAATCCAATATATGGACTGATTTTTATTTTTGAAAATTTCTCTGTGCACAGAGTTTATCTAAGATCCACCTCCTATAGCTATGCAAATATATTGTTAGTGATTTTATTTGACCGGTCTAATAGTTTATTGTAAAGTGTATATATATATATATATGTAATAAAAAATATAGAATATATGAAATTATTTATTTGTTTTTATTGAACTTTGAGCCATATCATACTATTTATAGCGCAAGAGGAGATTAGTTCAGTGAACTGATAAAGTGCAAGGTGATAAAGTACAAGCCAGTCTGCTCCTAACTGTCATTTTTCAAACCCAGCCTGTGACATGGCAATTAGGAGCTGATTGGCTGGTACTTTATCACCATGCAAATTATCATTTCACCAGGTTTAATAAATCGTCCGCTTATTCATTTATGTACGAGTAGTTAGAAGTAGAAGAACTCTAACAGAAACCACTAAGCTCATCTACAGCCACACCACACTGTATATGCCCAATATCACCTGATTTTAGGCCTGGTTTGTTCTTGGATGTGAGACCACCTGGGAATACCAGGTGCTGTAGGTAGTTTTATACTACCAACACCGTTCTCTTGATGCATTCTATTTTGAAACTTATTCATTGATGTTGAAGTTAGAAACAGCAAAAATCATCTACAGCCGCATCACACTGGATATGTCCAATCTCATCTGATGATGGAAGCTAAGCAGTGTTGTGCCTGGTTTGTTTTTGGATTTCAAGTCCTGCCTTCTAGTTTGGCCACGGCACCTCGGATATTTACCAAGGTCATGGCCGTGATGACGACCCTTCACCATCAGAGAATCAGGATCCTGCCAAATCTGGACGACTTGCTGATCCTGGTGAACTCCCAAGAGGTTCTCCACAGTTATCTGGAACTGGCGGTCCAATTCCTACAAGTCCACGGGTGGCTCATCAACTGAAAAAAGTCCTTGCTGGTCCCTGCTCGGAACATGGTGCACCTAGGGGCACTGCTGGACACACACAGCCAACAATTGTTTCTGTCTCCAGAGAAAGTCCTGAAAATTCAGGACAGTATCTTTCTCTCTCGCCCAAGAGTGTTGATACACATGGCGATGCAAGTACTAGACCTCATGGTGTCGGCTTTCGATATGGTAGAGTACGCTCAATTTCATTACCGCCCTCTGCAGAGGTTAATCCTCTCCAAGTGGGACGGCCTGCCTCATTGGATAATGTCTCAAATGATCTCCTTGACTCCGGAGGTTCGTCTGACACTGAGCTGGTGGCTACAGGACCAACAGTTGAGCAGGAGCCATCCCTTCTGGATCTCCAGCTGTGTCCTCCTGACAATGGATGCCAGTCTTTTGGGCTGGGCCACGGTGTTGGAGCAACACTTTCTCCAGGGTCGGTGAACCAGGGAGGAATCTCTCCTCCTGATATACATTCTGGAATTGCAGGCAGTGTTCAATTAATTGACACTGGCCCTGCCTCTAGTACAGAACAGGCCTGTTCAAGTACAATCTGACAACGCCACCACGGTAGTGTACACAAATCATCAAGGCGGCACTCGAAACTTGGCGGCACTCGAAACTGCATGGCAAAGCTGGAAGTATCAAAAATCCTCCATTGGGTAGAATGTCATCTGACAGCAATATCGGCAGTGTTCATTCCCGGAGTCCTCAACTGGGAAGCGGATTTCCTCAGTCGTCAGGACGTTCACGCTGGAGAGTGGAGAGGCCGCAGCAGAAATGTCTGCACTGGTGTCATTAGGTGACTGAGGCAGGGATGACTGGGAGATAGTGGGTGACTGAAGCATGTATGAGTGGGAGATAGTGGGTGACTGAGGCCGGGGTGACTGGGAGATAGTGGGTTACTGAGGGAGGGGTGATAGGAAGGGGTTGGGTAAGTATGGGAAGAAAGTGGGTGACAGGGATAATAAATGACTAAGGCAGGGGTGATAGGGAGATAGTGGATGATTGTGGCAGGGGTGACAGGGACAGTAAGAGACTGAGGCAGGGGTGACAGGGATAGTGGCTGACTGAGGCAGGGGTGACTGGGAGATAGTGGGTGACTGAGGCAGGGTTGATAGGGATAGTGGGTGACTGAAGCAGGGGTGACAGTGGGTGACTAAAGCAGGGGTGACTGGTATAGTGGGTGACTGAGGCAGGGATCGCAGGTATTGTGGTTGACTGAGGCAGCGGTGACTGGGAGATAGTGGGTAACTGAGGCAGGGGTGACAGGGAAAGTGTGTGACTCAGGCAGGGGTGACAGGGAGATAGTGGGCAGCATATCTCTGCCTCACTGCAGCAGCACATTCCTGCTTCAATGACAGCAGCACATCCCTGCCTCGCTGACAGCAGCACATCCCTGCCTCGCTGACAGCAGCACATCCCTGCCTCGCTGACAGCAGCACATCCCTGCCTCGCTGACAGCAGCACATCCCTGCCTCGATGACAGCAGCACATTTCTGCCTCGCTGACAGCAGCACAGCACTGCTTCGCTGACAGCAGCACATCACTGCTTCACTACCAGCAGCACATCCCTGCCTCACTGGCAGCAGCACATCCCTGCCTTACTGACAGCTGTATATAGGGCCTAATTCAGACCTGATCCCTGCTGTGCATATTCACACAACAGGAGATCAGGTCTGAAGTGCGTGTGTGCTGGTGCCGCAGTGCACCGGCACATGCCAGAGATGCGATCAGCATCTCTGCCCAGTGAGCGCCTCTGCCTGATTGACAGGCATAGGCGGTCACTGGGCAGGAGGAGTCGGGCCAGCGGCGTTGTGCCGCCATTTTGGGGGCACAGTCCGGACAACGCAGACATGGCCGGACCGTATGGGGGCGGGCCGTGACGGCTGCGTGACCCGGACAGCAACGGGCCTTATTTACTAAAATCTCAGATAAATTTTATGGCATTTATGTGCAGTCTAGTTTGCACAGTTGATAGAGTGTTGATCTTGCACTATCAATGTAAGCCTCACATAGGTTTGATACACATGTAAGTTTGTTTTTATTTTACTACATTGTGGTTTGTGGCTCTATACCATGTAATGCATGTCTTTTAACAGTAGTCAAGTCTTCCAATGTGCTTGTTAGTGAAACCCAATAGATAGCTTTATTTTATTTTGTTTCTTCAAATATTGAATGCATATGTCTTATAACTTTTTTTTTTTTAATATATATATATACATTTTTATTATAAGATTTTCAATGACACAAAACCATCCAAGTTGCAGATTATGGATTGTGAAGGACAAATCAACCATATAAACAATTTAAGCAATTTAAATTGCATGCAGGTAGTAGAATATCAAACTCCTTGGATGAGAGTTGGTCGTAATAAACTAGGATAGAAAAGAATACAGTAGAAAATAAGATTTTAAACCTACCGGTAAATCTTTTTCTCGTAGTCCGTAGAGGATGCTGGGGACTCCGTAAGGACCATGGGGATAGACGGGCTCCACAGGAGACATGGGCACTTTAAGGAAGACTTTAGTTCTGGGTGTGCACTGGCTCCTCCCTCTATGCCACAGTTAGAGAAACTGTGCCCAGAGGAGACGGACAGTATGAGGAAAGGATTTTGTTAATCCAGGGCAAGATTCATACCAGCCACACCAATCACACCGTATAACTTGTGATAAACTACCCAGTTATCAGTATGAAAAAACAACATAGCATCAGTGCAGGACCGATGCAACTATAACATAGCCCTTATTGAAGCAATAACTATATACAAGTATTGCAGAAGTAGTCCGCACTTGGGACGGGCGCCCAGCATCCTCTACGGACTACGAGAAAAAGATTTACCGGTAGGTTTAAAATCTTATTTTCTCTAACGTCCTAGAGGATGCTGGGGACTCCGTAAGGACCATGGGGATTATACCAATGCTCCAAAACGGGCGGGAGAGTGCGGATGACTCTGCAGCACCGATTGAGCAAACATGAGTTCCTCCTCAGCCAGGGTATCAAACTTATAGTATTTTGCAAAGGTGTTTGAACCCGACCAAGTAGCAGCTTGACACAGCTGTAGTGCCGAGACCCCTCGGGCAGCCGCCCAAGAAGAGCCCACTTTCCTCGTGGAATGGGCCTTGACCGATTTCAGTAACTGCAATCCAGCCATAGAATGCGCTTGCTGAATCGTGTTACAAATCCGGCGAGCAATAGCCTGCTTTGAAGCAGGGGCACCAATCTTGTTGGTTGCATACAGGACAAACAGCGCTTCAGTTTTCCTGACTCTAGCCGTCCTGGCCACGTAAATTTTCAAAGCCCTGACCACATCAAGTAACTCGGAATCCTCCAAGTCACGCGTAGCCACAGGCACCACAATAGGTTGGTTCATATGAAAAGATTAAACCACTTTTGGTAGGAATTGAGGACGGGTCCGCAATTCCGCTCTATCCACATGGAATACCAAATATGGGCTTTTATGTGACAAAGCCACTAATTCCGACACTTGCCTAGCCGAAGCCAAGGTTAATAACATGACCACCTTCCACGTGAGATAATTTAACTCCACTGTTTTAAGTGGTTCAAACCAGTGTGATTTTAGAAAACTTAACACCACGTTAAGGTCCCAAGGTGCCACCGGAGGCACAAAAGGAGGCTGAATATGCAGCACTCCTTTTACAAAAGTCTGAACTTCTGGAGGAGAAGCCAATTCTTTTTGAAAGAAAATGGATAAGGCCGAAATCTGGACCTTAATAGAGCCTAATTGTAGGCCCAAATTCACTCCAGTTTGTAGGAAGTGAAGGAAACGGCCCAGATGGAATTCTTCCGTAGGAGCATTCCTGGCCTCACACCAAGAAACATAATTTCGCCATATACGGTGTAATGTTTTAACGTTACATCCTTCCTAGCCTTTATCAGCGTAGGGATGACCTCAACCGGAATGCTAGGATCCGGCATTCAACCGCCATGCCGTCAAACGCAGCCGCGGTAAGTCTTGGAACAGACAGGGCCCCTGATGCAATAGGTCCTGTCTTAGAGGGAGAGGCCACAGATCTTCTGTGAGCATTTCCTGCAGATCCGGATACCAGGTCCTCCGTGGACAATGAGGATTGTTCTCACTTTTCTTTGTCTTATTATCCTCAACACCTTTGGTATGAGAGGAAGAGGAGGAAATACATAGACCGACCGGAACACCCACGGTGTCACTAGGGCGTCTACAGCTACTGCCTGAGGGTCTCTTGACCTTGCGCAATACCTCTGTAGCTTTTTGTTGAGCCGGGACGGCATCATGTCTATCTGTGGCAGTTCCCACCGACTTGTAATCTGTGCAAAGACTTCCTGATGAAGTCCCCACTCTCCCGGATGTAGGTCGTGTCTGCTGAGGAAGTCTGCTTCCTAGTTGTCCACTCCCGGAATGAACACTGCTGACAGTGCGCTTGCGTGATTCTCCACCCAGCGAAGAATTCTGGTGGCTTGTGCCATCGCCACTCTGCTCCTTGTGCCGCCTTGGCGGTTTACATGAGCCACTGCGGTGACGTTGTCTGACTGGATCAGAACCGATTGGTCGCAAAGTAAGGTCTCCGCTTGACGTAGGGCATTGTATATGTTGATGTGAAGACAAGTCTCTTGACTTGACCAAAGACCTTGGAAATTTCTTCCCTGTGTGACTGCTCCCCAACCTTGGAGGCTTGCGTCTGTGGTCACCAGGATCCAGCCCTGAATGCTGAATCTGCGTCCCTCGAGAAGGTGAGCACTCTGCAGCCACCACAGGAGTGATACCCTGACCCTGGGGGACAGGGTGATCAACCAATGCATCTGTAAATGTGACCCGGACCACTTGTCCAGTAGGTCCCATTGGAAAGTCCTCGCATGGAACCTGCCGAATGGAATGGCCTCGTATGATGCCACCATCTTTCCCAGGACTCGAGTGCAGTGATGCACTGACACAAGTTTTGGTTTCAATAGGTTCCTGACAAGAGTCATGAGTTCCTGGGCCTTTTCTATCAGGAGATAAACCCTCTTCTGGTCCGTGTCCAGAATCATGCCCAAGAAAGACAGACGAGTAGTAGGAATCAACTGCGACTTCGGGATATTGAGAATCCAGTCGTGTTGCTGTAACACTTTCAGTGAAAGTGATACGCTGTTCAGCAACTGCTCTCTTGATCTCGCTTTTATGAGATCGCCCAAGTACGGGATAATTGTGACACCTTGCTTGCACAGGAGCACCATCATTTCTGCCATTACCTTGGTGAAAATTCTCAGGGCCATGGAGAGACCAAACAGCAACGTCTGAAATTGGCAATGACAGTCCTGTACCGCAAATCTGAGGTACGCCTGATGAGGTGGATAAATGGGGACATGAAGGTATGCATCCTGTACACAAATGCGGACAACAGGTGTCAAGCCGTGTGTTGCCTTTGTCAAGCTGTAATAAGTAGGGATAAGGACGTTAACCACCTCGGAACATCCTCCCTTATACGACACCTGCAGCGCATTCATCATAAGTCAGTGACAAGTTCAAAAACTTTGGATGACAGCGGAAGCAGTCCACTGACAACTAAATCCCTTCCTCTTGTAACCAAGCTCCTGCAAACCACACCACCAACTCCCTCAGTGTCAATTTCCTCCTTAGACAGGAGAGCCAATAGTCCTGCAGGCCATGTCACTGGCAAGTCTGACGAGTCCTCTCCTGCCTGGGATTCCTCCGATGCATCCTTGAGTGTAACGCCTACTGCTGCTGGCGCTGCTGTTGTTGCTGCTGGGAGTCGATCGTCATCCCAGAGGGGAAGTCGGAAGACCACTTGTACTACTTCCAGTAAGCAATTGACTGTCCAACAGTCCTTTGCGAGGAAGATGAAATATCACAGCAGTCATCCTGCTGCAAAGCGGATAACTCAGGTCTTGTCAGCCTGGGTGGTGAGAAACGTGGTTCCGGTATCCATCGTTAATTTACAGGCAACTAGAGACTTGATTGAGGTACTGTGTCCCCGGTACCAAATACCCTCTAGGTTCCATTTCTCTAGGCAGGCGATACCGAAAATGTACACAGACCTCAGAAAAAGAGTCACCAGTGTCCTAAAAAATGCAGTTGTACCCAATGTCCACTTGTCTGTGGTTAAGTGGAGCAGGGCAGACTCAGGACTATATGACTGTGACAGCCCACTGGGTAGATGTATTGCCCCCCGCAGCAAGAACAGCAGCGGCGGCACCAGTAGCAGCATCTCGCAATTGCCAACTCGTTCCTAGGCAGGCTACGCTTTGTATCACCGCTTTCCATAAGAGGCACACAGCTGACAACCTCTTACGTAAACTGAGGAACATCATCGCAGAATGGCTTACCCCAATTGGACTCTCCTGGGGATTTGTGACATCGGACAACGCCACCAATATTGTGCGTGCATTACATCTGGGCAAATTCCAGCACGTCCCATGTTTTGCACATACATTTAATTTGGTGGTGCAGAATTATTTAAAAAACGACAGGGGCGTGCAAGAGATGCTGTCGGTGGCCCGAAGAATTGCGGGCCACTTTCTGCCTTCAGCCACCGCATGTCGAAGACTGGAGCACCACCAAACATTCCTGAACCTGTCCTGCCATCATCTGAAGCAAGAGGTGGTAACGAGGTGGAATTCAACCCTCTATATGCTTCAGAGGATGGAGGAGCAGCAAAAGGCCATTCAAGCCTATACATCTGCCCACGAAATAGGCAAAGGAGGGGGAATGCACCTGACTCAAGCGCAGTGGAGAATGATTTCAACGTTGTGCAAGGTTCTGCAACCCTTTGAACTTGCCACACGTGAAGTCAGTTCAGACACTGCCAGCCTGAGTCAGTTCATTCCCCTCATCAGGCTTTTGCAGAAGAAGCTGGAGACATTGAAGGAGGAGCTAAAACAGAGCGATTCCACTAGGCATGTGGGACTTGTGGATGGAGCCCTTAATTCGCTTAACCAGGATTCAATCTGTTGAAATCAGAGCACTACATTTTGGCCACCGTGCTCGATCCTAGATTTAAAACCTACATTGTATCTCTTTCCGGCAGACACAAGTCTGCAGAGGTTCAAAGACCTGCTGGTGAGAAAATTGTAAAGTCAAGCGGAACGTGACCCGTCAACAGCTCCTCCTTCACATTCTCCCGCAACTGGGGGTGCGAGGAAAAGGCTAAGAATTCCGAGCCCACCCGCTGGCGGTGATGCAGGGCAGTCTGGAGTGAGTGCTG
Organism: Pseudophryne corroboree; assembly: GCF_028390025.1. Taxonomy (NCBI): domain Eukaryota; kingdom Metazoa; phylum Chordata; class Amphibia; order Anura; family Myobatrachidae; genus Pseudophryne; species Pseudophryne corroboree. The sequence continues at coordinate 88,592 of NW_026970361.1, forward strand.
ACATCTGGTCCGGACTGAAGGACCTGGCAACGATTACTGACATGTCGTCTACTGTCACTGCATATGATTCTGTCACCTTTGAAAGAATGGTGGAGAATTATATGAGCGACTGCATCCAGGTAGGCACGTCAGTATGTATACTGGCAGGAAAAAGAGGCAATTTGGAGGCCCTTGCACAAACTGGCTTTATTCTACCTAAGTTGCCCTCCCTCCAGTGTGTACTCCAAAAGAGTGTTTAGTGCAGCCGCTCACCTTGTCAGCAATCGGCGTACGAGGTTACTTCCAGAAAATGTGGAGAAGATGATGATCATCAAAATGAATTATAATCAATTCCTCCGTGGAGACATTCACCAGCAATTGCCTCCAGAAAGTACACAGGGATCTGAGATGGTGGATTCCAGTGGGGACGAATTAATAATCTGTGAGGAGGGGGATGTACACAGTGAAAGGGGTGAGGAATCGGAGGATGATGAGGTGGACATCTTGCCTCTGTAGAGCCAGTTTGTGCAAGGAGAGATTGATTGATTGATTCTTTTTTGGTGGGGGCACAAACCAACCAGTCATTTCAGTCAGTCGTGTGGCAGACCCTGTCGCTGAAATGATGGGTTCATCAATGTTTTTCTTTTCAATCTAAGCCCCTGCAGTTTTCTGTAAGCATCTGCTTCGCTATGATGATCAACAAGTCACATGGGCAAACACTCAGGGCTGGAGGCGTAGATCTTAGGACCAGCTGCTACAAGCATGGCAGAGGTGTCACTATCACTGGTGACACCCAGAGAGGTGGCGAAGGAGATTGTAATGCAGTGCGCGCAGATAAGCAGCGCAATGGTAAAAAGGAGGCATGGTCTCATAGGTAGGGGCGTGGCCTGAATCACCATTTTGTTGCTCCGGGTATCCCGGGGGTTGGGGGCTGCACCCGGGGACTAGTGTGTGAGTGGTGCTGGCTCCTGCACAGTGACAGAAACTGGGTGTTGCACGTAATGTCACAGTGAAACACCCATATTCTGTCACTGAAGAAGAGCCGGCACTTTGGTGTCACCCCCCTTGGCGGGTGACACTCGGGTGTGTGCCGCAACCCTGTTGTGATGCCACTGACCCATGGGAAGCTTTACGTGGCTTACCCATGTGTTAGTAGCCCCAAGCATCTTTTGTGTTAGTCCCTGAAGAAAAACTTCAAATATTGTTTACAATTTTGTAATCAATGGGCCTAATTCAGTAAGGATTGCAAATTCTGCTAAGTAACAGAATTTGCAATCCTTTGGTTCGCATGCTGGGGCCACCCATCACAGGGCATGGCCACCCAGCATGCCGCCTCCCTTCTTGACCACGCTGAAATTGCAGTCTCAGTGCAGTTCAGCGTGATCATAAAAAATGGGTTAGCCTCCTGTTGGTGCAGACTGTACGTGTGCGCAGGAAGCCGCCACCATTTTTGTGATCGCAGCGGCTGCATGTGATGTCATGCAGCCGCTCTGACCATGCCTCATGTTTCTCCGTTGCCGACCCCATTTTGTAGCCCTGCACCGCTCCATCTCCGACTTTGAAATGGATTGTTGCTGACCCCCCCCCCCCCCCCGCACCGATTGACAGTCAGAGGTGATCGCATTATCTGCGGGGTGTCACAGAAAATGCAGGCGCATGCGTATGCTCTTAGCAATTTTTGCAGTTGGATTGCTTATTGCGATTACAATCCAACCTGAATCAGGCTCTATTACCTATCACAATGCACTGCAGGTAGTACAAAATGGGGTTAATATAGGAGAAAAACCCCCAGAGCTGTGCTCCTTAACTGTCCCTGGTGGCTAGTGGAGCGGCTGCCCAGTAATCAGTGTCCACGCCAGTGCGCACACGGCCCGCCCCCTACAGCCACGCTGGATCTCGGTATAGTGTGGGCACAGAAGCCCCTTACCTCCCTTTCATCAGCGGCCTCGTGATCCCGGAGGGCGGTGTGTGTGTGACTGACCTTAGGAAGAAACCGGAGCCTCCGCTGCAGTGACCCAGCAACCAGGGCACGGGAGTATACTGCGCCGCTGGGAGTGATGGAGCTGCAGTAAAGATGTCTATTAGACCTAGCCTGCTGCAGCCCTTGTAGATTCTTATAAAAAAAAGTTCTTCTTTTCTTGTCAAAATTAATAGCTAAGAATAGGCTGCCTGAGGCAGCCCCCTGTTAACTGGCCTGCTACTGAAGGCACCAACTACAAACTGAGCTCCCTGTTCATGGAAGCGAGGTTATAGAGCAGGGGGCGCTGAGCATCTTGGGAACAGTCAAAAGCTTTGAGCCTGTTGGTGCCTCAGATCAAGATCCTACTCTACACCCCAATGTGAATCCTTGTGGAGTCCAGTGTACCCCACAGAAGAAATGAATGTGTCACACCCATTGGCAGCAACATTAGAATAGCTGCTGATGGGCACAATTGAGAAAGGAAGGGGGGAAAACATTTGAATCCAGCACATATATGTAATTTGAATATGTAATTTGTACCTTCCTACTTTAAAATGTAATGGATGAACCTCACCCTGTGAGAACTATCTTTATGATCAAGAGATCTCATATGCAAGATAAGTATGTGTTGGCAGAGGCGCTCACTGGGCAGAGATGCTGATCGCATCTCTGGCATGTGCCGGTGCACTGCGGCACCAGCACACACACACACTTCAGACCTGATCTCCTGTTGTGTGAATATGCACAGCAGAGATCAGGTCTGAATTAGACCCTATATACAGCTGTCAGTAAGGCAGGGATCTGCTGCTGCCAGTGAGGCAGGGATCTGCTGCTGCCAGTGAGGCAGGGATCTGCTGCTGCCAGTGAGGCAGGGATGTGCTGCTGTCAGTGAAGCAGTGATCTGCTGCTGTCAGTGAGGCAGTGATCTGCTGCTGTCAGTAAGGCAGGGATGTGCTGCTATAAGTGAGGCAGGTATGTGCTGCTGTCAATGAGGCAGGGATGTGCTGCTGTCAGTGAAGCAGGGATGTGCTGCTGTCAGCAAGGCAGTGATCTGCTGCCCACTATCTCCCTATCACCCCTGCCTGAGTCACACACTTTCCCTGTCACCCCTGCCCCAGTTACCCACTATCTCCCAGTCACCGCTGCCTCAGTTAACCACTATACCTGCGACCCCTGCCTCAGTCACCCACTATACCAGTCACCCCTGCTTTAGTCACCCACTATCTGTCACCCCTGCCTCAGTCAACCACTATCTCCATATCACCCCTGCCTCAGTCACCCACTATCCCTGTCACCCCTGCCTCAGTCTCCTACTGTCCCTGTCACCCCTGCCACAGTCATCCACTATATCCCTATCACCCCTGCCTTAGTCACTGACTATCTCCCAGTCACCCCGGCCTCAGTCACCCACTATCTCCCACTCATACATGCTTCAGTCACCCACTATCTCCCAGTCATCCCTGCCTCAGTCACCTACTGACACCAGTGCAGACATTTCTGCTGCGGCCTCTCCACTCTCCAGCGTGAACGTCCTGACGACTGAGGAAATCCGCTTCCCAGTTGAGGACTCCGGGAATGAACACTGCCGATATTGCTGGCAGATGACGTTCTACCCAACTGAGGATTTTTGATACTTCCAGCTTTGCTATGCAATTTCGAGTGCCGCCTTGATGATTTGTGTACACTACCGTGGTGGCGTTGTCCGATTGTACTTGAACAGGCCTGTTCTGTACTAGAGGCAGGGCCAGTGTCAATGAATTGAACACTGCCTGCAATTCCAGAATGTTTATCGGGAGGAGAGATTCCTCCCTGGTCCACCGATGGTGAAGGGTCGTCATCACGGCCATGACCTTGGTGAATTTCCGAGGTGCCGTGGCCAAACCAGAAGGCAGGACCTGAAATCGAAAAACTAACCAGGCACAACACTGCTTAGCCTCCAACATCAGATGAGATTGGACATATCCAGTGTGATGCGGCTGTAGATGATTTTTGCTGTTTCTAACTTCTACTTCTAACTACTGGTACATCAATTAATAAGTTTCAAAATAGAATGCATCAAGAGAACGGTGTTGGTAGTATAAAACTACCTACAGCACCTGGTATTCCCAGGTGGTCTCACATCCAAGAACAAACCAGGCCTAAAATCAGGTGATATTGGGCATATACAGTGTGGTGTGGCTGTAGATGAGCTTAGTGGTTTCTGTTAGAGTTCTTCTACTTCTAACTACTCGTACATAAATGAGTAAGCGGACGATTTATTAAACCTGGTGAAATGATAATTTGCATGGTGATAAAGTACCAGCCAATCAGCTCCTAATTGCCATGTCACAGGCTGGGTTTGAAAAATGACAGTTAGGAGCTGACTGGCTGGTACTTTATCACCTTGCACTTTATCAGTTCACCAGGCTTAATAGATCTGCCCCAATGTTTCAAAATGGAATGCATCAAGAGAACGGTGTTAGTATTGTAAAAATACACACAGCTCCTGGTATTTCCTGGTGGTCTCCCATCCAAGTACTAAAACCAGGACCAACACTGCTCAGCTTCCATGATCAGGAGAGATTGGGCAAATCCAGTGTGCTGTGGCTGTAGATGAGCTGGTGGTTTTTATTACAGCTCTTCTACTTCTAACTTCTGGTACATAAAAGAATACATGTAAAAATTAAATCTACCAAGAAAATGGTGTTGGTAGTTTAAAAACACCTAAAGAATCTGATACTACCAAGCAGTCTCCCATCCATGTATTAACAAAGTCCAATACTGCTTTGCTTCAAAAATCAAATGAGATTGGGCATATCCAGTGTGGTGTGGCTTTAGATAAGCTTTGTGGTTTCTGTTAGAGCTCTTCTACTTCTAACTACTGGTACATTAATGAATATGTATAAGGTTGTAGTTTATCCAATATGCCTTTACTACCTTACCTTTCAACCCCCCCTCCCTCCCCTCTTCTCCTTATAGCTTCCTTAGTTCTCTCCTCCTCATGTGTGCGTTATTTGTTTTCTCATACGTCCTAGATGATGCTGGGGTCACATTAAGAACCATGGGGTATAGACGGGATCCGCAGGAGACATGGGCACTTTAAGACTTTCAAAGGGTGTGAACTGTCTCCTCCCTCTATGCCCCTCCTCCAGACTCCAGTTTTAGTATTGTGCACAGTGATACTGGATGCACTACAGGGGAGCTCTACTGAGTTTCTCTGAAAAGACTTGTTAGTTTTTTTTATTTTCAGGGAGGCTGCTGGCAACAGTCTCCCTGCTTCGTGGGACTTAGGGGAGAGAAGTATGACCAACTTCTAGTGAGTTCAATGGCTCTGCTTCAGGCTGACAGGACACCATTAGCTCCTGAGGGTGCTGATCGCTGGGTACGCCTAGATGCACACTCCCGCAGCCTGCCGTCACCCCCTTACAGAGCCAGAAAACAGGTGAGTAGCAGAAGAACAGAAGACTTCTTCTCCAGTGATGGCATTCTGAGGTACCGAGCAGCGAGCGGAACGCTGCGCGCCATGCTCCCACACAAACGCAGGCACTGCAGGGTGCAGGGCACGGGGGGGGGGCACCCTGGGCAGCATAAATTCCTCACAAAAGGCTGGAAAAAGTGGACATTAGTGCCTGGGCACTGTCCTTACCCCGCTAGCGTAATTAATTATTTCTGAGCGGGACAGATACGCGCCATTACAGTAGCGGGGCTTCTTCCTCACCTCACCAGAACATCTTTAGAGCATTACAAGTCTATCACTATAGAGTTTATTATTTCCCAGACTGTGTACTTTTGGCGCTGGATTGTGAGCTGAAAAATCCTCTGTGTCCCTCTGACAGATTTACTGACGGTCTGTCCCCCATAAGCCGATGTGTCTGTGGGTACTTGGTACATGTGTGTCAACATGTCGGTGGCTGAATGTTTTTTCCAAGAGGAAACTATATTAGGAATGCAGACATATGATGGTGGCCCTGTTGGCACCACCAATAACTGACTGGATAAAAGTTTCAGTAATATCAGAGTAAGGTTGGATAAATCTGTGTCCCAGACACAGACGTAGAGAATAGATGTGATGTTCATGGCTATGTTTCTTTTCCCTCAGGCCCCGCGGGGTCGCAAAAATGTTATTTTGCCCAGTTACTACACACTGATACTGACACGGATACTGATTCCTATGTCGACCATAATGTTTCCTGATTAGATCCAATATTGGCAAGGAGCATTCAGTACATGATTGTGGATATTAAGGACATATTAAAATCACTGAAGGCCCTGCTGTTCCTGACAAAGGGGTCTATATGTATGTATATATAGATATATAATGAAAGCTGATGTAACGTTCCTCCATCTCTGTTTGAGAAAGTCTGGGCCAGCTCGACAAGATGGTTTCAAATCCCCAAAAGGATTCTGGTTGTTTATTCATTTCCCGCCGCGGACAGAATAAAGTGGGAGTCACCCCCTGTTCTGCACGGGGCCCTGTCACAAATCCAGCGGATCGTATGCAGGAAGCTACATTATTTCTAGTTATGTAACCAAGGGTACATTACTTAGACCTGCCATTACATGTGCATGGGTGAGTAGTAGTATTCAAGAATTGGTCGAATACCTTGTCATCCGATATAGATACCTTGGAGAGATGGGATACTCCTTACGTTGTATCATATCAAGGACACTGCAGCATACTTACGTGAGACTGCAAGGGATATAGGACTCTTGAGTTCACGGGCCAATTTCATGGCAGTCTCGGATAGGAGGGCATTGTGGATTCACCAAGAGAATGCTGATGCTGACTCCAAGAAGAAAGGGAGTCTCTTCCCTATGAAGGTGAAGCGTTGTTTGGTGACTGCCTAGTTAATTTGATCTCGGCAGCTCCCGCAGGTAAGTCAACCTTCTTGCCCTATGTTCCCTCCCAACGGATGAAGACGCATCATTATCTGATGCAGTCATTTCGGCCCAATAGATATGCAAGAAGTTAAGATTCCCCTTTCTTTGCAGGTAGAGGAAGGAGAAGAGGGAAGAGGTCTGCATCCTCTTCAAGATCGCAGGAGCAGAGATCATCCTCTGCTTCTGCCAAATCCACCGCATGACGCTGGGGCTCTCTTGCAGGAGCCCGCACCAGTGGGGGCACGTCTAAAACTCTTCAGTCAGTTCTGGATTCATTCGGACATGGACTCGTGTGTTTTACAAATAGTGTCCCAAGGGTACAAACTGGGGTTTCAAGACGTTCCCCCTCACCGATTGTTCAAATCGGCTTTAGTCGGCAGGGAGAAGGTTTTTATTCAAGCCTCTTCGAGGTCCCTAAGCCGGACAGCTCGGTCAGACCAATCTGAAATCTGAAATCCCTCAATTTCTACCTAAGGAAATTAAATTTCAAGATGGAATCTCTCAGTGCAGTGATCTCCAGTCCGGAGGAAGGAGATTTCATGGTTTTGGTAGACATAAAGGATGCCTACTTACATGTTCCCATTTAGCCTCTGCATCAAGCTACCTGAGGTTTGCAATTCAGTATTGTCATTACCAATTTCAGACATTGCCGTTTGGTCTGTCCACGGCTCTGAGGATTTTCACCAGGGTGATCGCAAGCAAGGAGTAACAATTATCCCGTACTTGGATGATCTTTTGATAAAGGCGAAATCCAGGGACCAGTTAGTGCAAAACATTGCACTCTCCCTGACAGTTCTTCAACAACATAGTTGGCTCCTAAACTTGCCAAAATCGCAGTTGGTCCCAATGACGCGGTTGTTGTTTTTGGGAGTGATACTGGACACAGAAGAGGTTTTCTTCCAGTGGAAAGGCTCTGGAGATCCAGAGTCTGGTCAAACAAATTCTGAAACCAGCAAGAGTGTTAATCCATCAATGCATTTGGTTGCTGGGTAAGATGGTTGCGGCCTACGAGCCCATTCAGTTTGGCTGGTTCCATGCCAGAGTGTTCCAGTGGGACCTGTTGGACAAGTGGTCCGGATACCACCTACACACGCACCGGAGGATAATCCTGTCTTCCAAGACCAGAATCTCACTCCATTGGTGGCTGCACAGTTCTCACCTCCTAGAGGGGCGAAGGTTCGGGATCCAGGACTGGATCCTAGGGACCATGGATGCAACCCTCCGAGGCTGGGGAGCAGTCACACAGGGGGAAAATGTCCAAGGAAGATGGTCAAGTCGGGAAAGTTGTCTCCACATAAATGTTCTGGAGTTAAGGGCCATTTAATAACTGCAGACACAGTACGCACTGGGACGGGTGCCCAGCATCCTCTACGGACTAAGAGAAAAGGATTTACCGGTAGGTATTAAAATCCTATTTTCTCTAACGTCCTAGAGGATGCTGGGGACTCCGTAAGGACCATGGGGATAGACGGCTCCGCAGGAGACATGGGCACTTTAAGAAAGACTTTAGTTCTGGGTGTGCACTGGCTCCTCCCTCTATGCCCCTCCTCCATACCTCAGTTTGATACTGTGCCCAGTGGAGACTGGGTGCTTTTCAGGAGCTCTCCTGAGCTTTCTGACAGAAAGTATTTTGTTAGGTTTTTAATTTTCAGGGAGCACTGCTGGCAACAGACTCCCTGCATCGAGGGGAGAGAAGCAGCCCTACTCTCCAAGTTGCAAGGTCCTGCTTCTTAAGCTACTGGACACCATTAGCTCCAAAGGGATTAGCTCCAAAGGGATTGGTACGCAGGATCTCACCCTCGCCGTCCGTCCCAGAGCCGCACCGCCGTCCCCCTCGCAGAGCCGGAAGATAGAAGCCGGGTGAGTATGAGAAGAAAAGAAGACTTCAGAGGCGGCAGAGGACTTCATGATCTTCATTGAGGTAACGCACAGCACTGCAGCTGTGCGCCATTGCTCCCATACACCTCACATACTCCGGTCACTGTAAGGGGGCAGGGCGCAGGGGGGGCGCCCTGGGCTGCAATATAAACCTCTTTTTGGCAGAAATATAACATATATATACAGCTGGGCACTGTATATATGTATGAGCCCCCGCCAATTGTACAGTTTAAGCGGGACAGAAGCCCGCCGCCGAGGGGGCGGGGCTTCTCCCTCAGCACTCACCAGCGCCATTTTTTCTCCACAGCACCGCTGAGAGGAAGCTCCCCGGACTCTCCCCTGCTTATACCACGGTAGACAAGAGGGTTGAAAAGAGAGGGGGGGGGGCACATAATTTGGCGCAAATTACATACAGCAGCGCTACTGTGCAAACATTAAGTTACTGTGCTATTCCTGGGTTATATAGCGCTGGGGTATGTGCTGGCATACTCTCTCTCTGTCTCTCCAAAGGGCAGAGCCGGCCATAGGCATTGGCAAACTAGACAATTGCCTAGGGCATTTGATATGCCTAGGGGCATCAGCAACTTCTGCTGATTAAAATGATATGCGGCATGCCTATATTCTGTGTGTAGCATTTCATATGCAGATACAGCCACAGTCTCACACAGTATATAGGCGTGCTGCATATCATTTTAATCGGCAGAAGCTGCGTGTGCATCCTAACAACATAGCAATGCAAATAAGATGCATTTTAATAAAAAAAAGGTGCCCCAACGTTAGCATTGAGGCAAGATTTATGAGGACACATCTGTATCCAAGCAGAGGCAGAGGTCACAGTGTTAGTGGCAGTGTGAGTGCTGTGTGCATGTGAGTGGGTTGATTGTGCAGTAGTGTTCGGAATATGAGTAAGGAGCATTATGTGTGTCATGTAAAAATGCATTAATAATGTGCAACATATGTGTAAGGGGCACTATGTGTGTCATTATGTGTATAAGGGCATTAATAATGTGCGGCATATGTGTAAGGGACATTGGTGGTCATTCCGAGTTGTTCGCTCGGTAATTTTCTTCGCATCGCAGCGATTTTCCGCTAATTGCGCATGCGCAAGGGTGGTCATTCCGAGTTGTTCGCTCTGTAATTTTCTTCGCATCGCAGCGATTTTCCGCTAATTGCGCATGCGCAATGTTCGCTCTGCGACTGCGCAAAGTAAATTTGCTATGCAGTTAGGTATTTTACTCACGGCATTACGAGGTTTTTTCTTTGTTCTGCTGATCGTAGTGTGATTGACAGGAAGTGGGTGTTTCTGGGCGGAAACTGGCCGTTTTATGGGTGTGTGTGAAAAAACGCTGCCGTTTCTGGGTAAAACGCGGGAGTGTCTGAAGAAACGGGGGAGTGTCTGGGCGAACGCTGGGTGTGTTTGTGACGTCAAACCAGGAACGAAACTGACTGAACTGATCACAGTTGTCGAGTAAGTCTGGAGCTACTCAGAAACTGCTAAGAAGTGTCTATTCGCAATTCTGCTAATCTTTCGTTCGCAATTTTGATAAGCTAAGATTCACTCCCAGTAGGCGGCGGCTTAGCGTGTGCAATGCTGCTAAAAGCAGCTTGCGAGCTAACAACTCGGAATGAGGGCCATTATGTGTAAAAGGGCATTAATAAAGGTTGTCATAATGTGTAAGACGCATTATGTTTATAAGGACATTAATGATGTGTCTCATATGTGTAAGGGGCATTACTGTGTGGAATTATGTGTATAAATGCATTACTAATGTGTGGCATTATGTGTATAAGGTGCTCTAATATGTAGCGTTGTGTATAGAAAGGGCATTTACTGTGTCGTCTAATGTGAATAAAGAGCAATAGGGTGTGGTGTAATGTAAATAAGGAGCAATTCAGTGTGATGTAATGTGAATAAGGAGCACTACTGTGAGAAGTAACGTTTATAAGGTAAAGTGATACTACTGTGGGATGTAATGTGAATTATGGACACTATCGCGTGATCAAATGTGAATAAAATTGCAGTACTGTGTGGCAGAATTTTAATTGGGGGTACTATTGTGTGGACATGCCCATTGCCAGCAAAAACACACCCCTTTTTGGACTGTGCGCCAAATGTGCGAACTGTTCCTGTTTAAAATATAGGGGGTACAAACACCAAAATAAGTACTGTTATGGGTGAGGGTTGATGGTGCTGGGAAAGAGGTGCAAGGTCAGAGGCGGAACCAGCGGTGGTGCTAGGGGGCACCAGGCAAAATTTTGCCTAGGGCATCATATTGATTAGGGCCAGTTCTGCCAAAGGGCCTTGTGGGGGAAATGTCTTCAGTAAAAGCATTCCCTGTGTGTGTGGTGTGTCGGTACGCGTGTGTCGACATGTCTGAGGAAGAAGGCTATATTAGAGAGGAGCGGGAGCAAATGAATGTGGTGTCTCCGCCGACACCTGATTGGATGGATATGTGGAATGTTTTAAATGCTAGTGTAAACTCATTGCACAAAAGATTAGACAAGGCTGAAGCTTTGGGACAGTCAGGGTCTCAACCCATGCCTGATCCTATGTCGCAGGGACTGTCAGGGTCTCATAAGTGCCCACTATCCAGATTGTTGACACAGATACCGACACGGATTCTGACTCCAGTGTCGATTACGATGATGCAAAGTTACAGCCAAAATTGGCAAAATACATTTGATATATGATTATGGCAATAAAAGATGTTTTGCACATCACAGAGGAGCCCCCTATCCCTGACAAGAGGGTACATATGTACAAGGGAAAGAAGCCTGAGGTAACCTTTTCCCCTCACACGAGCTGAACGAGTTATGTGAAAAAGCTTGGGAATCTCCTGCAGATTTCCAAAAGGATTCTTATGGCGTATCCTTTCCCATCAACGGATAGGTTACGATGGGAATCCTCCCCTTGGGTGGACAAAGCATTAACACGCTTATCCAAGAAGTTAGCCCTCCCGTCCCAGGATACGGCTACCCTCAAAGAGTCTGCTGACCGCAAACAGGAGATTACCCTGAAGTCCATTTATACACATTCAGGTACCTTACTCAGACCGGCAATTGCGTCGGCCTGGGTGTGTATGTGTAGTGCTGTAGCGGCATGGACGGATACCCTAGATAAGGATACTATTTTATTGCCCCTGGGGCATATAAGAGATGCTGTCCTATATATGTGTGTATGCAAACTACAGGTGGTGCTGCATGGCTCACACCCTTTTACTTGTCTTGTAGAGCAACTCTGGAGCTGTTACTGGGTCCAGCTGCTGCAAGAAATCAGCTTGAATGCTTCAGGGGCTGGGGCATGGCCAACATGAGCCCCACACTGATGGGGGTGTATAAAGCGATCTAGGGGTCATCCAAGCGCAACCCCACAAAGGCCGCCATGCCCTGCGCGACCATTTTCTCTTTTCATATGCAGACGAGGGTTGCAGCCAACTATACCCATTGCTTGGATGACATCACCATATGCGAATCCATCTGCTGCAGGCCTTCCCCCAGGAATGCTTGCACTAGTTGTTGCATTTGGTTTGTTGTTTGGGGGGTGCTTCAGTATTAGGCAGCCTTCTGCCCTCACACATTCGTCTGAAAATGTGTTCTCCCTGCAGTTGTTGTCCCCAGATGAGAGTTCCCTTGTGCTGCCTCAGTTGAATCTCCTTTACTTGACGGAGGTGTGCCTGAGCAGCGGCCCTCCCCAGCCCTTTCTCAAATCATACTTATTTTGCTTAGGTGATACCATGGTCATGAAGATTGTTTTCCCAGGGTGAGGTTCATTCATTGCATTCTGGGTATGCTGACCTCTGTGATTTCCCCAAATGTGGGAATCTCGACTGCATAATTTGTGGTGGGGGGGGGGCTGCATTTGTGCTTTCCCCTGGTTGGCTCTGGTATAATTTAGATCTCATTGTCTCAGGTCTCTCTCCAGCCTAGTTTGCTGTCTGTTTCCACTTCTCTTTTCTTGAGCCCCTCCCTTCTATGCCCTTGCGCACTATCCTGACTTCTCCCGTCTGCTTACTTTGTGCCTTCCAACGCACAATGCGAACTACAGGTGGTGTTGCAGGGCCCACACCCTTTTATTTGCCTTACAGAGCAGCTCTGGAGCTGTTACAGTGCCCAGCTGCTGCAAGAAATCAGCTTGAATGCTTCAGGGGCTGGGGCATGGCCAACATGAGCCCCACACCAAAGGAGGGTGGGGGGTGTTCAATGCGAACTAGGGGTCATCCAAGCGCCCCTTTTCTTTTTTCATATGCAGATGAGGGTTCCAGCCAACTTTGGCCCACTGCTTGGATGACATCACCGTATGCAAATCCGTCTGCTGCAGACCTTTCCCCAGGAATGCTTGTACTAGTTGTTGCATATGGTTTGATGTTTGAGGGTGCTTCAGTATTAGGCAGCCTTCCGCCCTCTCATTTTCATCTGAAAAGATGTGGTCTCCCTGCAGTTGTTGTCCCCAGACAAGAGTTCCCTTGTGCTTCCTCAGTTGAATCTCCTTAACTTGACGGGGGTGTGCTCGAGCAGCCGCCCTCCACAGCCCTATCCCAACACATGCTTTTCTTGCGTATGAGATCTCTTGATCATGAAGATAGTTCTCACAGGGTGAGGTTCATCCATTACATTTTAAAGTAGGAAGGTACAAATTACATATTCAAATTACATATATGTGCTGGATTCAAATGTTTTCCCCCCTTCCTTTCTCAATTGTGCCCATCAGCAGCTATTCTAATGTTGCTGCCAATGGGTGTGACACATTCATTTCTTCTGTGGGGTACACTGGACTCCACAAGGATTCACATTGGGGTGTAGAGTAGGATCTTTATCTGAGGCACCAACAGGCTCAAAGCTTTTGACTGTTCCCAAGATGCTCAGCGCCCCCTGCTCTATAACCTCGCTTCCATGAACAGGGAGCTCAGTTTGTAGTTGGTGCCTTCAGTAGCAGGCCACTTAACAGGGGGCTGCCTCAGGCAGCCTATTCTTAGCTATTAATTTTGACAAGAAAAGAAGAACTTTTTTTATAAGAATCTACAAGGGCTGCAGCAGGTTAGGTCTAATAGACATCTTTACTGCAGCTCCATCACTCCCAGCGGCGCAGTATACTCCCGTGCCCTGGTTGCTGGGTCACTGCAGTGGAGGCTCCGGTTTCTTCCTAAGGTCAGTCACACACACACCGCCCTCCGGGATCACGAGGCCGCTGATGAAAGGGAGGTAAGGGACTTCTGTGCCCACAGTATACCGAGATCCAGCGTGGCTGTAGGGGGTGGGCCATGTGCGCACTGGCGTGGACACTGATTACTGGGCAGCCGCTCCACTAGCCACCAGGGACAGTTAAGGAGCACAGCTCTGGGGGGGTTTTCTCTTATATTAACCCCATTTTGTACTACCCGCTGTGCATTGTGATAGGTAATAGAGCCTGATTCAGGTTGGATTGCAATCGCAATAAGCAATCCAACTGCAAAAATTGCTAAGAGCATACGCATGCGCCTGCATTTTCTGCGGCACCCCGCAGATAATGCGATCGCTTCTGACTGTCAATTGGTGCTCGGGGGGGGGGGTCAGCAACAATCCATTTCCAAGTCGGAGATGGAGCGGTGCATGGGCAGGGCTACAAAATGGGGTCGGCAACGGAGAAACAGGAGGCGTGGTCAGAGCTGCTGCATGACATCACATGCAACAGCTGCGATCACAAAAATGGTGGCGGCTTCCTGCGCACACATACAGTCTGCACCAACAGGAGGCTAACCCATTTTTTATGATCACGCTGAACTGCACTGAGACTGCAATTTCAGCGTGGTCAAGAAGGGAGGCGGCATGCTGGGTGGCCCCAGCATGCGAACCAAAGGATTGCAAATTCTGTTACTTAGCAGAATTTGCAATCCTTACTGAATTAGGCCCATTGATTACAAAATGTATTTGTAAATATTTGAAGTTTTTCTTCAGGGACTAACACAAAAGATGCTTGGGGCTACTAACACATGGGTAAGCCACGTAAAGCTTCCCATGGGTCAGTGGCATCACAACGGGGTTGCGGCCCACACCCGAGTGTCACCCGCCAAGGGGGGTGACACCAAAGTGCCAGCTCCTCTTCAGTGACAGAATATGGGTGTTTCACTGTAACATTACGTGCAACACCCAGTTTCTGTCACTGTGCAGGAGCCAGCAAAACTCACACACTAGTCCCCGGGTGCAGCACTCAACCCCCGGGATACCCGGAGCAACAAAATGGAGATTCAGGAAAACAGGCCACACCCCTACCTATGAGACCATGCCTCTTTTTACCATTGCGCTGCTTATCTGCGCGCACTGCATTACAATCTCCCTCGCTGCCTCTCTGGGTGTCACCAATGATAGTGACACCTTTGCCATGCTTGTAGCAGCTGGTCCTAAGATCTACGCCTCCAGCCCTGAGTGTTTGCCCTTGTGACTTGTTGATCATCATAGCGAAGCAGATTCTTACAGAAAACTGCAGGGGCTTAGATTGAAAAGAAAAACATTGACGAACCCATCATTTCAGCAACAGGGTCTGCCACACGGCTGACTGAAATGACTGGTTGGTTTGGGCCCCCACCAAAAAAGAAGCAATCAATCTCTCCTTGCACAAACTGGCTCTACAGAGGCAAGATGTCCACCTCATCATCCTACGATTCCTCACCCCTTTCACTGTGTACATCGCCCCCCTCACATATTATTAATTCGTCCCCACTGGAATCCACCATCTCAGATCCCTGTGTACTTTCTGGAGGCAATTGCTGGTAAATGTCTCCACGGAGGAATTGATTATAATTCATTTTGATGATCATCATCTTCTCCACATTTTCTGGAAGTAACCTCGTACGCCGATTGCTGACAAGGTGAGCGGCTGCACTAAACACTCTTTTGGAGTACACACTGGAGGGAGGGCAACTTAGGTAGAATAAAGCCAGTTTGTGCAAGGGCCTCCAAATTGCCTCTTTTTCCTGCCAGTATACATACGGACTGTCTGACGTGCCTACCTGGATGCGGTCACTCATATAATCCTCCACCATTCTTTCAAAGGTGACAGAATCATATGTAGTGACAGTAGACGACATGTCAGTAATCGTTGCCAGGTCCTTCAGTCCGGACCAGATGTCAGCACTCACTCCAAACTGCCCTGCATCACCGCCAGCGGGTGGGCTCGGAATTCTTAGCCTTTTCCTTGCACCCCCAGTTGCGGGAGAATGTGAAGGAGGAGCTGTTGACGGGTCACGTTCCGCTTGACTTGACAATTTTCTCACCAGCAGGTCTTTGAACCTCTGCAGACTTGTGTCTGCCGGAAAGAGAGATACAATGTAGGTTTTAAATCTAGGATCGAGCACGGTGGCCAAAATGTATTGCTCTGATTTCAACAGATTGAATCCTGGTTAAGCGAATTAAGGGCTCCATCCACAAGTCCCACATGCCTAGCGGAATCGCTCTGTTTTAGCTCCTCCTTCAATGTCTCCAGCTTCTTCTGCAAAAGCCTGATGAGGGGAATGACCTGACTCAGGCTGGCAGTGTCTGAACTGACTTCACGTGTGGCAAGTTCAAAGGGTTGCAGAACCTTACACAACGTTGAAATCATTCTCCACTGCGCTTGAGTCAGGTGCATTCCCCCTCCTTTGTCTATATCGTGGGTAGATGTATAGGCTTGAATGGCCTTTTGCTGCTCCTCCATCCTCTGAAGCATATAGAGGGTTGAATTCCACCTCGTTACCACCTCTTGCTTCAGAGGATGGCAGGGCAGGTGCAGGAATGTTTGGTGGTGCTCCAGTCTTCGGCACGCGGTGGCTGAATGCAGAAAGTGGCCCGCAATTCTTCGGGCCACCGACAGCATCTCTTGCACGCCCCTGTCGTTTTTTTAAATAATTCTGCACCACCAAATTCAATGTATGTGCAAAACATGGGACGTGCTGGAATTTGCCCAGATGTAATGCACGCACAATATTGGTGGCATTGTCCGATGTCACAAATCCCCAGGAGAGTCCAATTGGGGTAAGCCATTCTGCGATGATGTTCCTCAGTTTCCGTAAGAGGTTGTCAGCTGTGTGCCTCTTATGGAAAGCGGTGATACAAAGCGTAGTCTGCCTAGGAACGAGTTGGCATTTGCGAGATGCTGCTACTGGTGCCGCCGCTGCTGTTCTTGCTGCGGGAGGCAATACATCTACCCAGTGGGCTGTCACAGTCATATAGTCCTGAGTCTGCCCTGCTCCACTTAACCACGGACATGTGGACTAGTGGACCTTGGGTACAACTGCATTTTTTAGGACACTGGTGACTCTTTTTCTGAGGTCTGTGTACATTTTCGGTATCGCCTGCCTAGAGAAATGGAACCTAGATGGCATTTGGTACCGGGGACACAGTACCTCAATCAAGTCTCTAGTTGCCTCTGAATTAACGATGGATACCGGAACCACGTTTCTCACCACCCAGGCTGACAAGACCTGAGTTATCCGCTTTGCAGCAGGATGACTGCTGTGATATTTCATCTTCCTCGCAAAGGACTGTTGGACAGTCAATTGCCTACTGGAAGTAGTACAAGTGGTCTTCCGACTTCCCCTCTGGGATGACGATCGACTCCCAGCAGCAACAACAGCAGCGCCAGCAGCATTAGGCGTTACACTCAAGGATGCATCGGAGGAATCCCAGGCAGGAGAGGACTCGTCAGACTTGCCAGTGACATGGCCTGCAGGACTATTGGCTTTCCTGTCTAAGGAGGAAATTGACACTGAGGGAGTTGGTGGTGTGGTTTGCAGGAGCTTGGTTACAAGAGGAAGGGATTTAGTGGTCAGTGGACTGCTTCCGCTGTCATCCAAAGTTTTTGAACTTGTCACTGACATGATTAATGCGCTGCAGGTGACGTATAAGGGAGGATGTTCTGAGGTGGTTAACGTCCTTACCCCTACTTATTACAGCTTGACAAAGGCAACACACGGCTTGACACCTGTTGTCCGCATTTGTGTACAGGATGCATACCTTCATGTCCCCATTTATCCATCTCATCAGGCGTACCTCGGATTTGCGGTACAGGACTGTCATTGCCAATTTCAGACGTTGCTGTTTGGTCTCTCCACGGCCCAGAGAATTTTCACCAAGGTAATGGCGGAAATGATGGTTCTCCTGCGTAAGCAAGGTGTCACAATTATCCCGTACTTGAGCGATCTCATAAAAGCGAGATCAAGAGAGCAGTTGCTGAACAGCGTATCACTTTCACTGAAAGTGTTACAGCAACACGGCTGCATTTTCAATATCCCAAAGTCGCAGTTGGTTTCTACGACTCGTCTGTCTTTCTTGGGCATGATTCTGGACACAGACCAGAAGAGAGTTTATCTCCCGATAGGAAAGGCCCAGGAACTCATGACTCTTGTCAGGAACCTATTGAAACCAAAACTTGTGTCAGTGCATCACTGCGCTCGAGTCCTGGGAAAGATGGTGGCATCATACGAAGCCATTCCATTCGGCAATTTCCATGCGAGGACTTTCCAATGGGACCTACTGGACAAGTGGTCTGGGTCACATTTGCAGATGCATTGGTTGATCACCCTGTCCCCCAGGGTCAGGGTATCACTCCTGTGGTGGCTGCAGAGTGCTCACCTTCTCGAGTGACGCAGATTCGGCATTCAGGACTGGATCCTGGTGACCACAGAGGCAAGCCTCCAAGGTTGGGGAGCAGTCACACAGGGAAGAAATATCCAAGGTCTTTGGTCAAGTCAAGAGACTTGTCTTCACATCAACATCCTGAAACTAGGGGCCATATACAATGCCCTACGTCAAGCGGAGACCTTACTTCGCGACCAACCGGTTCTGATCCAGTCAGACAACGTCACCGCAGTGGCTCATGTAAACCGCCAAGGCGGCACAAGGAGCAGAGTGGCGATGGCACAAGCCACCAGAATTCTTCGCTGGGTGGAGAATCACGCAAGCGCACTGTCAGCAGTGTTCATTCTGGGAGTGGACAACTGGGAAGCAGACTTCCTCAGCAGACACGACCTATATCCGGGAGAGTGGGGACTTCATCAGGAAGTCTTTGCACAGATTACAAGTCGGTGGGAACTGCCACAGATAGACATGATGGCGTCCCGGCTCAACAAAAAGCTACAGAGGTATTGCGCAAGGTCAAGAGACCCTCAGGCAGTAGCTGTAGACACCCTAGTGACACCGTGGGTGTTCCGGCCGGTCTATGTATTTCCTCCTCTTCCTCTCATACCCAAGGTGTTAAGGATAATAAGACAAAGAGGAGTGAGAACAATCCTCATTGTTCCAGATTGGCCACGGAGGACCTGGTATCCGGATCTGCAGGAAATGCTCACAGAAGATCCGTGGCCTCTTCCTCTAAGACAGGACCTGTTGCATCAGGGGCCCTGTTTGTTCCAAGACTTACCGCGGCTGCGTTTGACGGCATGGCGGTTGAATGCCGGATCCTAGCAGTGAAAGGCATTCCGGTTGAGGTCATCCCTACGCTGATAAAGGCTAGGAAGGATGTAACGTCAAAACATTACACCGTATATGGCGAAATTATGTTTCTTGGTGTGAGGCCAGGAATGCTCCTACGGAAGAATTCCATCTGGGCCGTTTCCTTCACTTCCTAAAAACTGGAGTGAATTTGGACCTAAAATTAGGCTCTATTAAGGTCCAGATTTCGGCCTTATCCATTTTCTTTCAAAAAGAATTGGTTTCTCTTCCAGAAGTTCAGACTTTTGTAAAAGGAGTGCTGCATATTCAGCCTCCTTTTGTGCCTCCGGTGGCACCTTGGGACCTTAACGTGGTGTTAAGTTTTCTAAAATCACACTGGTTTGAACCACTTAAAACGGTGGAGTTAAAATATCTCACATGGAAGGTGGTCATGTTATTAGCCTTGGCTTCGGCTAGGCGAGTGTCGGAATTAGCGGCTTTGTCACATAAAAGCCTATATTTGGTGTACCATGTGGATAGAGCGGAATTGCGGACCCGTCCTCAATTCCTACCAAAAGTGGTCTCATCTTTTCATATGAACCAACCTATTGTGGTGCCTTTGGCTATGCGTGACTTGGAGGATTCCGAGTTACTTGATGTGGTCAGGGCTTTGAAAATTTACGTGGCCAGGACGGCTAGAGTCAGGAAAACTGAAGCGCTGTTTGTCCTGTATGCAACCAACAAGATTGGTGCCCCTGCTTCAAAGCAGGCTATTGCTCGCTGGATTTGTAACACGATTCAGCAAGCGCATTCTATGGCTGGATTGCAGTTACCGAAATCGGTCTAGGCCCATTCCACGAGGAAAGTGGGCTCTTCTTGGGCGGCTGCCCGAGGGGTCTCGGCACTACAGCTGTGCCGAGCTGCTACTTGGTCAGGTTCAAACACCTTTTCAAAATACTATAAGTTTGATACCCTGGCTGAGGAGGAACTCATGTTTGCTCAATCGGTGCTGCAGAGTCATCCGCACTCTCCCGCCCGTTTTGGAGCTTTGGTATAATCCCCATGGTCCTTACGGAGTCCCCAGCATCCTCTAGGATGTTAGAGAAAATAAGATTTTAAACCTACCGGTAAATCTTTTTCTCGTAGTCCGTAGAGGATGCTGGGCGACCGTCCCAAGTGCGGACTACTTCTGCAATACTTGTATATAGTTATTGCTTCAATAAGGGTTATGTTAGAGTTGCATCGGTCCTGCACTGATGCTACAGTATGTTGTTTTTTCGTACTCATAACTGGGTAGTTTATCACAAGTTATACGGTGTGATTGGTGTGGCTGGTATGAATCTTGCCCTGGATTAACAAAATCCTTTCCTCATACTGTCAGTCTCCTCTGGGCACAGTTTCTCTAACTGTGGCATAGAGGGGCATAGAGGGAGGAGCCAGTGCACACCCAGAACTAAAGTCTTTCTTAAAGTGCCCATGTCTCCTGCGGAGCCCGTCTATCCCCATGGTCCTTACGGAGTCCCCAGCATCCTCTACGGACTACGAGAAAAAGATTTACCGGTAGGTTTAAAATCTTATTTTCTACTTTATTCTTTTCTATCCTAGTTTATTACGACCAACTTTCATCCAAGGAGTTTGATATTCTACTACCTGCATGCAATTTAAATTGCTTAAATTGTTTATATGGTTGATTTGTCCTTCACAATCCATAATCTGCAACTTGGATGTACTTGTGTCATTGAAAATCTTATAATAAAAATGTTTATATATTGAAAAAAAAAGTTATAAGACATATGCCTACCTACTAAATGGGGTAAAATTAGGGGATTCTGTACTGGAAAAGTACTTAGGTGTCCTCATAGATAGCAAGCTAAGCAGTAGTACCCAAAGTAGGACTGCAGCAAAGAAGGCTAATAAGATATTAGCATGCATAAAACGGGGTATTGATGCTAGGGACGAGAGTATTATACTCCCGTTATATAAATCACTAGTGAGGCCACACCTTGAATACTGTGTACAGTTCTGGGCACCGTACTACAAAAAGGATATCCTGGAGCTTGAAAAGGTACAGAGGAGGGCGACCAAACTAATTAAGGGCATGGAGATGATGGAATACAAGGAAAGGCTTGAAAGACTAGGCATGTTTACATTGGAAAAGCGGAGACTAAGAGGGGATATGATCAACATCTACAAATATATAAGGGGACAATACACAGAGCTTGCGCGGGACCTGTTTCTGGTTAGATCAACACAGAGGACTCGTGGACACTCGCTCAGGTTAGAGGAGAGGAGATTCCGCACAATACAGCGTAAAGGCTTTTTCACGGTAAGGACAATACGTGTTTGGAATTCCCTGCCCGAGGGAGTTGTAATGGCGGAATCTGTCAACACCTTTAAGAATGGGTTAGATAAATTCCTATTGGATAAGGATATCCAGGGGTATGGTGCATAGTCATGCATTACAGTTACTATAAATAGGGATAAAATGCAATGGCTGATAGCAGCATCAGTCAGAAATTTTAGTAAAATCATCATGCATAGGACACCACAAATAGGTTGAACTCGATGGACAATTGTCTTTTTTCAACCTCAGATACTATGTTACTATGTTACTATGTAATATTTGAAGAAACAAAATAAAATAAAGCTATGTATTGGGTTTCACTAACAAGCACATTGGAAGACTTGACTACTGTTAAAAGACATGCATTACATGGTATAGAGCCACAAACCACAATGTAGTAAAATAAAAACAAACTTACATGTGTATCAAACCTATGTGAGGCTTACATTGATAGTGCAAGATCAACACTCTATCAACTGTGCAAACTAGACTGCACATAAATGCCATAAAATTTATCTGAGATTTTAGTAAATAAGGCCCGTTGCTGTCCGGGTCACATAGCCGTCACGGCCCCGCCCCCATACGGTCCGGTCATGTCTGCGTTGTCCTGACTGTGCCCCCAATGGCGGCACAACGCCGCTGGCCCGACTCCTCCTGCCCAGTGACCGCCTCTACCTGTCAATCAGGCAGAGGTGCTCACTGGGCAGAGATGCTGATCGCATCTCTGGCATGTGCCGGTGCACTGTGGCACCAGCACACACGCACTTCAGACCTGATCTCCTGTTGTGTGAATATGCACAGCAGGGATCAGGTCTTAATTAGGCCCTATATACAGCTGTCAGTAAAGCAGGGATGTGCTGCTGCCAGTGAGGCAGGGATGTTCTGCTGTCAGTGAAGCAGTGATGTGCTGCTGTCAGTGAAGCAGTGATGTGCTGCTGTCAGCAAGGCAGTGATGTGCTGCTGTCAGCGAGGCAGGGATGTGCTGCTATAAGTGAGGCAGGGATGTGCTGCCGTCAATGAGGCAGGGATGTGCTGCCGTCAATGTTGCAGGGATGTGTTGCTGTCAACGTTGCAGGGATGTGCTGCTGTCAGTGAAGCAGGAATGTGCTGCTGCAGTGAGGCAGAGATATGCTGCCCACTATCTCCCTATCACCCCTGCCTGAGTCGCACACTTTCCCTGTCACCCCTGCCTCAGTTACCCACTATCTCCCAGTCACCGCTGCCTCAGTCAACCACTATACCTGCGACCCCTGACTCAGTCACCCACTATCCCTGTCACCCCTGCCTCAGTCACCCACTGTCACTCTATCACCCCTGCTTCAGTCACCCACTATCCCTGTCAACCCTGCCTCAGTCTCTTACTGTCCCTGTCACCCCTGCCACAGTCATCCACTATCTCCCTATCATCCCTGCCTTATTCATTTATTATCCCTGTCACCCACTTTCTTCCCATACTTACCCAACCCCTTCCTATCACCCCTCCCTCAGTAACCCACTATCTCCCTGTCACCCCTGCCTAAGTCACCCACTATCACTGTCACCCCTGCATCAGTCACCCACTATCTCCCAGTCACCCCGGCTTCAGTCACCCACTATATCCCACTCATACATGCTTCAGTCACCCACTATCTCCCAGTCATCCCTGCCTCAGTCACCTACTGACACCAGTGCAGATATTTCTGCTGCAGCCTCTCCACTCTCCAGCGTGAACGTCCTGACGACTGAGGAAATCCGCTTCCCAGTTGAGGACTCCGGGAATGAACACTGCCGATATTGCTGGCAGATGACGTTCTACCCAACTGAGGATTTTTTTATACTTCCAGCTTTGCCATGCAGTTTCGAGTGCCGACTTGATGATTTGTGTACACTACCGTGGTGGCGTTGTCCGATTGTACTTGAACAGGACTGTTCTGTACTAGAGGCAGGGCCAGTATCAATGAATTGAACACTGCCCGCAATTCCAGAATGTTTATCGGGAGGAGAGATTCCTCCCTGGTCCACCGATGATGAAGGGTCGTCATCACGGCCATGACCTTGGTGAATTTCCGAGGTGCCGTGGCCAAACCAGAAGGCAGGACCTGAAATCCAAAAACTAACCAGGCACAACACTGCTTAGCTTCCAACATCAGATGAGATTGGACATATCCAGTGTGATGCGGCTGTAGATGATTTTTGCTGTTTCTAACTTCTACATCAATGAATAAGTTTCAAAATAGAATGCATCAAGAGAACGGTGTTGGTAGTATAAAACTACCTACAGCACCTGGTATTCCCAGGTGGTCTCACATCCAAGAACAAACCAGGCCTAAGATCAGGTGATATTGGGCATATACAGTGTGGTGTGGCTGTAGATGAGCTTAGTGGTTTCTGTTAGAGTTCTTCTACTTCTAACTACTAGTACATAAATGAATAAGCGGCCGATTTATTAAACCTGGTGGAATGATAATTTGCATGGTGATAAAGTACCAGCCAATCAGCTCCTAATTGCCATGTCACAGGCTGGGTTTGAAAAATGACAGTTAGGAGCTGACTGGCTGGTACTTTATCACCTTGCACTTTATCAGTTCACCAGGCTTAATAGATCTGCCCCAATGTTTCAAAATGGAATGCATCAAGAGAACGGTGTTGGTATTGTAAAAATACACACAGCTCCTGGTATTTCCTGGTGGTCTCCCATCCTAGTACTAAAACCAGGACCAACACTGCTCCGCTTCCATGATCAGGAGAGATTGGGCAAATCCATTGTGCTGTGGCTGTAGATGAGCTGGTGGTTTCTGTTAGAGCTTTTCTACTTCTAACTTCTGGTACATAAAAGAATATGTGTAAAAATTAAATGTACCAAGAAAAGGGTGTTGGTAGTTTAAAAACACCTAAAGAATCTGATAATACATGGATGGGAGACTGCTTGGTAGTAACAAAGTCCAATACTGCTTTGCTTCAAAGATCAAATGAGATTGGGCATATCCAGTGTGGTGTGGCTTTAGATAAGCTTTGTGGTTTCTGTCAGAGTTCTTCTACTTCTAACTACTGGTACATTAATGAATATGTATAAGGTTGTAGTTTATCCAATATGCCTTTACTACCTTACCTTACCCCCCCCCCTCCCCTCCCCTCCTTATAGCTTCCTTTGTTCTCTCCTCGTGTGTGCGTTATTTGTTTTCTCATACGTCCTAGAGGATGCTGGGATCACATTAAGAACCATGGGGTATAGACTGGATCCGCAGGAGACATGGGCACTTTAAGACTTTCAAAGGGTGTGAACTGTCTCCTCCCTCTATGCCCCTCCTCCAGACTCCAGTTTTAGAATTGTGCCCAGTGAGACTGGATGCACTACAGGGGAGCTCTACTGAGTTTCTCTGAAAAGACTTATGTTAGTTTTTCTTATTTTCAGGGAGGCTGCTGGCAACAGTCTCCCTGCTTCGTGGGACTTAGGGGAGAGAAGTATGACCAACTTCTAGTGAGTTCAATGGCTCTACTTCTGGCTGACAGGACACCATTAGCTCCTGAGGGTGCTGATCGCTGGGTACGCCTAGATGCCCACTCCCGTAGCCTGCCGTCACCCCCTTACAGAGCCAGAAGTCAGAAGACAGGCGAGTAGCAGAAGAACAGATGGCATTCTGAGGTACCACGCAGCGAGCGGAATGCTGTGCGCCATGCTCCCACACAAACACAGGCACTGCAGGGTGCAGGGCGTTGGGGGGGGGGGGGGGCACCCTGGGCGCATAAATTCCTCACAAAAGGCTGGCAAAAGTGGACATTAGTGCCTGGGCACTGTCCTTACCCCACCAGCGTAATTAATTATTTGTTTCTGAGCGGGACAGAAGCGTGCCATTACAGCGGCGGGGCTTCTTCCTCACCTCACCAGCACATCTATAGAGCGTTACAAGTCTATCACTATAGAGTTTATTATTTCCCAGACTGTGTACTTTTGACGCTGGGTTGTGAGCTGAAAAATCCCATCTGTCCCTCTGACAGATTTACTGTAGGTCTATCCCCCATAAGCCGATGTGTCTGTGGGTACTTGGTACATGTGTGTCAACATGTCGGTGGCTGAATGTTTTTCCAAGAGGAAACTATATTAGGAATGCAGACATATGATGGTGGCCCTGTTGGCACCACCAATAACTGACTGGGTGAAAGTTTCAGTAATATCAGAGTGAGGTTGGATAAATCTGTGTCCCAGACACAGACGTAGAGAAAAGATGTGATGTTCATGGCTATGCTTCTTCTCCCTCAGGCCCCGCAAAAATGTTATTTTGCCCAGTTACTACACACTGATACTGACTCGGATACTGATTCCTATGTCGACCATAATATTTCCTGATTAGATCCAATATTGGCAAGGAGCATTCAGTACATGATTGTGGATATTAAGGACATATTAACATCACTGAGGACCCTGCTGTTCCTGACAAAGGGGTCTATATGTATGTATATATAGATATATAATGAAAGCTGATGTAACGTTCCTCCATCTCTGTTTGAGAAAGTCTGGGCCAGCTCGACAAGATGGTTTCAAATCCCCAAAAGGTTTCCGGTTGTTTATTCATTTCCTGCCGCGGACAGAATAAAGTGGGAATCACCCCCTGTTCTGCACGGGGCCCTGTCACAAATCCAGCGGATCGTATGCAGGAAGCTACATTATTTCTAGTTATGTAACCACGGGTACATTACTTAGACCTGCCATTACATGCGCATGGGTGAGTAGTAGTATTCAAGAATTGGTCGAATACCTTGTCATCCGATATAGATATCCTGGAGACATGGGATGCTCCTTACGTTGGATCATATCAAGGACACTGCAGCATACTTACGACTGCAAGGGATATAGGACTCTTGAGTTCACGGGCCAATTTCATGGCAGTCTCGGATAGGAGGGCATTGTGGATTCACCAAGGGAATGCTGATGCTGACTCCAAGAAGAAAGGGAGTCTCTTCCCTATGAAGGTGAAGCCTTGTTTGGCGACGGCTTAGTTAATTTGATCTCGGCAGCTCCCGCAGGTAAGTCAACCTTCTTGCCCTATGTTCCCTCTCAACGGATGTAGACGCATCATTATCTAACGCAGTCATTTTGGCCCAATAGATATGCAAGAAGTTAAGATTCCCCTTTCTTTGCAGGTAGAGGAAGGAGAAGAGGGAAGAGGTCTGTAGCCTCTTCAAGATCGCAGGAGCAGAGATCGTCCTCTGCTTCTGCCAAATCCACTGCATGACGCTGGGGCTCTCTTGCAGGAGCCCACACCAGTGGGGGCACGTCTAAAACACTTCAGTCAGTTCTGGATTAATTTGGACCTGGACTCGTGGGTTTTACAAATAGTGTCCCAAGGGTACAAACTGGGGTTTCAAGACGTTCCCCCTCACCGATTGTTCAAATCGGCCTTAGTCAGCAGGGAGAAGGCTTTTATTCAAGCCTCTTCGTGGTCCCGAAGCCGGAAGGCTCAGTCAGACCAATCTGAAATCTGAAATCCCTCAATTTCTACCTAAAGAAATTCAATTTCAAGATGGAATCTCTCAGGGTAGGGATCTCCAGTCCGGAGGAAGGAGATTTCATGGTTTTGGTAGACATAAGGATGCCTACTTACATGTTCCGTTTAGCCACTGCATCAAGCTACCTGAGGTTTGCAATTCAGGATTGTCATTACCAATTTCAGACGTTGCCGTTTGGTCTGTCCACGGCTCCGAGGATTTTCACCAGGGTGATGGCGGAAATGATGGTTCTCCTTCGCAAGCAAGGAGTCACAATTATCCCGTACTTGGATGATCTCTTGATAAAGGCGAGATCCAGGGACCAGTTGTTGCAAAACATTGCACTCTCCCTGACAGTTCTTCAACAACATGGTTGGCTCCTAAACTTGCCAAAATCGCAGTTGGTCCCAATGACGCGGTTGTTGTTTTTGGGAGTGATACTGGACACAGAAGAGGTTTTCTTCCAGTGGAAAGGCTATGGAGATCCAGAGTCTGGTCAAACAAATTCTGAAACCAGCAAGAGTGTTAATCCATCAATGCATTCGGTTGCTGGGGAAGATGGTTGTGGCCTACGAGGCCATTCAGTTTGGCAGGTTCCATGCTAGAGTGTTCCAGTGGGACCTGTTGGACAAGTGGTCCGGATCCCACCTGCACATGCACCGGAGGATAATCCTGTCTTCCAAGACCAGAATATCACTCCATTGGCGGCTGCACAGTTCTCACCTCCTAGAGGGGCGATGGTTCGGGATCCAGGACTGGATCCTAGGGACCACGGATGCAACCCTCCGAGGCTGGGGAGCAGTCACACAGGGGGAAAACATCCAAGGAAGATGGTCAAGTCGGGAAAGTTGTCTCCACATAAATGTTCTGGAGTTAAGGGCCATTTAATAACTGCAGACACAGTACGCACTGGGACGGGTGCCCAGCATCCTCTACGGACTAAGAGAAAAGGATTTACCAGTAGGTATTAAAATCCTATTTTCTCTAACGTCCTAGAGGATGCTGGGGACTCTGTAAGGACCATGGGGATAGACGGGCTCCGCAGGAGACATGGGCACTTTAAGAAAGACTTTAGTTCTGGGTGTGCAGTGGCTCCTCCCTCTATGCCCCTCCTCCATACCTCAGTTTGATACTGTGCCCAGTGGAAACTGTGTGCTTTTCAGGAGCTCTCCTGAACTTTCTGACAGAAAGTATTTTGTTAGGTTTTTAATTTTCAGGGAGCACTGCTGGCAACAGACTCCCTGCATCGAGGGACTGAGGGGAGAGAAGCAGCCCTACTCTCTGAGTTGCAAGGTCCTGCTTCTTAGGCTACTGGACACCATTAGCTCCAGCGGGATTGGTACGCAGGATCTCACCCTCGCCGTCCGTCCCAGAGCCGCGCCGCCGTCCCCCTCGCAGAGCCGGAAGATAGAAGCCGGGTGAGTATGAGAAGAAAAGAGACTTCAGCGGTGGCAGAAGACTTCATGATCTTCACTGAAGTAACGCACAGCACTGCAGCTGTGCGCCATTGCTCCCATACACCTCACATACTCTGGTCACTGTAAGGGTGCAGGGCGCCCTGGGCAGCAATATAAACCTCTTTTTGCCAAAAATATAACATATATACAGCTGAGCACTGTATATATGTATGAGCCCCCGCCAATTTTACAGTTTAAGCGGGACAGAAGCCCGCCGCCGAGGGGGCGGGGCTTCTCCCTCAGCACTCACCAGCGCCATTTTTTCTCCACAGCACCGCTGAGGCAGCTCCCCAGACTCTCGCCTGCTGAAACCACGGTAGACAAGAGGGTTGAAAAGAGGGGGGGGGGCACATAATTCGGCGCAAATTACATACAGCAGCACTACTGGGCAAACATTAAGTTACTGTGTTATTCCTGGGTTATATAGTGCTGGGGTGTGTGCTGGCATACTCTCTCTCTCTGTCTCTCCAAAGGGCCTTGTGGGGAAACTGTTTTCAGAAAAAGCATTCCCTGTGTGTGGTGTGTCGGTACACGTGTGTCGACATGTCTGAGGAAGAAGGCTATATTAGAGAGGAGCGGGAGCAAATTAATGTGGTGTCTCTGCGACAGCTGATTGGATGGATATGTGGAATGTTTTAAATGCTAGTGTAAACTCAGTGCACAAAAGATTAGACAAGGCTGAAGCTTCGGGACAGTCAGGGTCTCAACCCATGCCTGATCCTATGTCGCAGGGACTGTCAGGGTCTCATAAGCGCCCACTATCCCAGATTGTTGATACAGATACTGACACGGATTCTGACTCCAGTGTCGATTACGATGATGCAAAGTTACAGCCAAAATTGGCAAAATCCATACGATACAGGATTATGGCAATAAAAGATGTTTTGCACATCACAGAGGAACCCCCTGTCCCTGACAAGAGGGTACATAAGTACAAGGGAAAGAAGCCTGAGGTAACCTTTCCCCCCTCACACGAGCTGAACGAGTTATGTGAAAAAGCCTGGGAATCTCCAGATAAAAGACTGCAGATTTCCAAAAGGATTCTTATGGCGTATCCTTTCCCATCAATGGATAGGTTAAGATGGGAATCCTCCCCTAGGGTGGACAAAGCATTAACACGCTTATCCAAGAAGGTAGCCCTCCCGTCCCAGGATACGGCTACCCTCAAAGAGTCTGCTGACCGCAAACAGGAGATAACCCTGAAGTCCATTTATACACATTCGGGTACCTTACTCAGACCGGCAATTGCGTCGGCCTGGGTGTGTAGTGCTGTAGCAGCATGGACGGATACCTTATCTGAGGGGATGGATACCCTAGATAAGGATACTATTTTATTGACCCTGGGGCATATAAGAGATGCTGTCCTATATGTGTGTATGCAAAGTACAGGTGGTGCTGCAGGGCTCACACCCTTTTACTTGTCTTGTAGAGCAACTCTGGAGCTGATATTGGATCCATCTGCTGCAGGCCTTCCCCCAGGAATGCTTGCACTAGTTGTTGCATTTGGTTTGTTGTTTGGGGGTGCTTCAGTATTAGGCAGCCTTCTGCCCTCCCACATTCATCTGAAAATGTGTTCTCCCTGCAGTTGTTGTCCCCAGATGAGAGTTCCCTTGTGCTTCCTCAGTTGAATCTCCTTAACTTGACGGGGGTGTGCCCGAGCAGCCGCCCTCCACAGCCCTATCCCAACACATACTTATCTTGCATATGAGATCTCTTGATCATGAAGATAGTTCTCACAGGGTGAGGTTCATCCATTACATTTTAAAGTAGGAAGGTACAAATTACATATTCGAATTACATATATGTGCTGGATTCAAATGTTTTCCCCCCTTCCTTTCTCAATTGTGCCCATCAGCAGCTATTCTTATGTTGCTGCCAATGGTTGTGACACATTTTTTTCTTCTGTGGGGTACACTGGACTCCACAAGGATTCATATTGGGGTGTAGAGTAGGATCTTGATCTGAGGCACCAACAAGCTCAAAGCTTTTGACTGTTCACAAGATACTCAGCGCCCCCTCCTCTATAACCTCGCTTCCATGAACAGGGAGCTCAGTTTGTAGTTGGTGCCTTCAGTAGCAGGCCACTTAACAGGGGGCTGCCTCAGGCATCTTATTCTTAGCTATTAATTTTGACAAGAAAAGAAGAACTTTTTTAATAAGAATCTACAAGGGCTGCAGCAGCCTAGGTCTAATAGACATATTTACTGCAGCTCCATCACTCCCAGCGGCACAGTATACTCCAGTGCCCCGGTTGCTGGGTCACTGCAGCGGAGGCTCCGGTTTCTTCCTAAGGTCAGTCACACACACACACACCGCCCTCCGGGATCACGAGGCCGCTGATGAAAGGGTGGTAAGGGGCTTCTGTGCCCACTTTATACCGTGATCCAGCGTGGCTGTAGGGGGCGGGCCGTGTGCGCACTGGCGTGGACACTGATTACTGGGCAGCTGCTCCACTAGCCACCAGGGACAGTTAAGGAGCACAGCTCTGGGGGTTTTTCTCCTATATTAACCCCATTTTGTACTTCCCGCAGTGCATTGTGATAGGTAATAGGGCCTGATTCAGGTTGGATTGCAATCGCAATAAGCAATCCAACTGCAAAAATTGCTAAGAGCATACGCATCCGCCTGCAGATAATGCGATCGCCTCTGCCTGTCAATCGGTGCAGGGGGGGGGAAGGGGGGTCAACAACACTCCATTTCCAAGTCGGAGATGGAGCGGTGCGGGGGCAGGGTTTCAATATTGGGTCGGCAACGGAGAAACAGGAGGCGTGGTCAGAGCGGCTGCATGACATCACATGGGCCGGACTCCGCCAGTGGAGCCCCAGCCTCATGCAGTAGATTTTGTAGAGGCCGGGGAGGACTTCTGTTCCTGGGAGCTAGCTGTGTTGTGCATCTTTTTTCCTCTGCCCCTACCTCTGGCAAGAAAGGACGCACCTCGCACTTTCTTGTTTCTTTGTGACCGAAAGGACTGCATTTGATAATGCAGAGCTTTCTTATGCTGTGAGGGAACATAAGGTAAAAAATTTGATTTTCCAGCTGTAGCTGTGCGTGTTAATGCTTTGTCCATCCTAGGGGAGGATTCCCATCGTAACCTATCCGTTGATGGGAAAGGATACGCCATAAGAATCCTTTTGGAAATCTGCAGTCTTTTATCTGGAGATTCCCAAGCTTTTTCACATAACTCGTTCAGCTCGTGTGAGGGGGGAAAGGTTACCTCAGGCTTCTTTCCCTTGTACATATGTACCATCTTGTCAGGGACAGGGGGTTCCTCTGTGATGTGCAAAACATCTTTTATTGCCATAATCCTATATCGAATGGATTTTGCCAATTTTGGCTGTAACTTTGCATCAACGTAATCGACACTGGAGTCAGAATCCGTGTCGGTATCTGTGTCAACAATCTGGGATAGTGGGCACTTATGAGACCCTGACAGTCCCTGCGACATAGGATCAGGCATGGGTTGAGTCCCTCACTGTCCCAAAGCTTCAGCCTTGTCTAATCTTTTGTGCAAGGGCCCTCATTCCGAATTGTTCGCTCGGTATTTTTCATCGCATCGCAGTGAAAATCCGCTTAGTACGCATGCGCAAAGTTCGCACTGCGACTGCGTCAAGTAACTTTACTATGAAGAAAGTATTTTTACTCACGGCTTTTTCTTCGCTCCGGCGAACGTAATGTGATTGACAGGAAATGGGTGTTACTGGGCGGAAACACGGCGTTTCAGGGGCGTGTGGCTGAAAACGCTACCGTTTCCGGAAAAAACGCAGGAGTGGCCGGAGAAACGGTGGGAGTGCCTGGGCGAACGCTGGGTGTGTTTGTGACGTCAACCAGGAACGACAAGCACTGAAATGATCGCACAGGCAGAGTAAGTCTGGAGCTACTCTGAAACTGCTAAGTAG
The DNA here is from genome assembly GCF_028390025.1 of Pseudophryne corroboree. Taxonomy (NCBI): domain Eukaryota; kingdom Metazoa; phylum Chordata; class Amphibia; order Anura; family Myobatrachidae; genus Pseudophryne; species Pseudophryne corroboree. The sequence goes on from NW_026970361.1 coordinate 120,809, forward strand.
TTAGTAATCGCAATATTGCGAATACATCGGTCGCAATTTTAAGAAGCTAAGATTCACTCCCAGTAGGCGGCGGCTTAGCGTGTGTAACTCTGCTAAATTCGCCTTGCGACCGATCAACTCGGAATGAGGGCCAATGAGTTTACACTAGCATTTAAAACATTCCACATATCCATCCAATCAGGTGTCGGCGGAGACACCACATTCATTTGCTCCCGCTCCTCTCTAATATAGCCTTCTTCCTCAGACATGTCGACACACGTGTACCGACACACCACACACACAGGGAATGCTTTTTCTGAAGACAGTTTCCCCACAAGGCCCATTGGAGAGACAGAGAGAGAGAGTATGCCAGCACACACCCCAGCGCTATATAACCCAGAAATAACACAGTAACTTAATGTTTGTCCAGTAGCGCTGCTGTATGTCATTTGCGCCGAATTATGTGCCCCCCCTCTCTTTTCAACCCTCTTGTCTACCATGGTATAAGCAGGGGAGAGTCCGGGCAGCTTCCTCTCAGCGGTGCTGTGGAGAAAAAATGGCGCTGGTGAGTGCTGAGGGAGAAGCCCCGCCCCCTCGGCGGCGGGCTTCTGTCCCGCTTAAACTGTAAAATTGGCAGGGGCTCATACATATACAGTGCCCAGCTGTATATATTTTATATTTTTGCCAAAAAGAGGTTTATATTGCTGCCCAGGGCGCCCCCCCTGCGCCCTGCACCCTTACAGTGACCGGAGTATGTGAGGTGTATGGGAGCAATGGTGCACAGCTGCAGTGCTGTGCGTTACCTCAGTGAAGATCATGAACTCTTCTGCCGCCTCTGAAGTCTTCTTTTCCTCTCATACTCACCCGGCTTCTATCTTCTGAATCTGCGAGGGGGACAGCGGCGCGGCTCTGGGACGGACGGCGAGGGTGAGATCCTGCGTACCAATCCCTCTGGAGCTAATGGTGTCCAGTAGCCTAAGAAGCAGGACCTTGCAACTCAGCGAGTAGGGCTGCTTCTCTCCCCTCAGTCCCTCGATGCAGGGAGTCTGTTGCCAGCAGTGCTCCCTGAAAATTAAAAACCTAACAAAATACTTTCTGTCAGAAAGCTCAGGAGAGCTCCTGAAAAGCACCCAGTCTCAACTGGGCACAGTATCAAACTGAGGTATGGAGGAGGGGCATAGAGGGAGGAGCCAGTGCACACCCAGAACTAAAGTCTTTCTTAAAGTGCCCATGTCTCCTGCGGAGCCCGTCTATCCCCATGGTCCTTACGGAGTCCCCAGCATACTCTAGGACAGGGGTGTCAAACACAAGGCCCGCGGGCCAAATCCGGCCCGCCAGACCTCGTCTGATGGCCCGCGGACTCACATTTCAAACATGGGTGGGTCCGTGGGACGCGCTTCGCTGCAGCCAATCCCTAGCCTGCCAGATTGATTGATGGCTCTGTGGCCCGGCTGCAAACTTTAAAAATAGGAGGTGGAGCCTTGCCAGTGCGGACTTGATGGCGCAGCTCTCCTCGATTTGGTGAGTTGTGCTTCGGACAGTGGATAACCTGCGGCTGGAGGAGGGTGTTGGGGTCTGAGAGCTGCCAGTGTTCCGCAGCCGGGGATCGGGGCTGGGTACTCCGTGATCCTGCGGCCAGCTCCGGGTGGTGATGCTGCTTTAGCTCTGAGCTGTTACAATCAGCGGTGACAGGGGGGCTGACTGTTCCCGCGGTGGGAGCTGGTTCAGGTCCCCGAGCTTCCGGCATTACAATGAGTCTCACTGACTCATTTAATGCCGCCACCAACGCTGCGCCTGTCTGCCCACCACCAGTGCCCCGGAGCCCTGTGCATTAAGACAGTCACTGCACAGTCAGTGACTCGGGTCCCGACTCCCGGCCGGAGGGGGAGAAGGAGATGCTCTGCTTTCAGCTCCTCCACCATAGACTCAAATGCTGCATGTGCCCGACTTGTTTAACTATTCCAAGTCCCTCTCTCTATTGCTGTTCACACGGACACCTGGCTGTTACACCCCGGTCCTGATTGTCACCAGCGCCAAAAGTTCATGGGAGGGATGCATAGAGTCACTGGCAGCCATCTCCATGCACAGTGACAGCCCCTGATTGTAAGCACTACTGATGCCAGGCAGGAAAATGCAATACTATTGTTGTACAAGTGGAAAGTGCTGCTCCTCCTCTCTCTCGCTCCTCTGCCCCCCCTCTCTCTTCATGTATCCCCCTCTATGCATCTCCTTCCTCTCTGTCTCCCCCCACTCTCCGTCTCTCCTCCTTTCTCGCTCTCTGTCTGTCTCCCCCCTTTCTCTCTCCGTCTCTCCCCCCTCTCTATCCCTATCTCCTCACTATCCATTTCCCCTCTCTGTCTCCCCCTCTCTCTGCTCCTCTCTCCGTCTCTCCCCCCTCTGCGTCTCCCCCCTCGCGCTCTCTCTCTGCGTCTCCCCCTTTCAGAGCTAGTTATTACTTACATTATTACAAAAAACAGTAATAATTGAATGCAGTGACATTAATTTATGATAATAAAGAGTGGACACATAGACCTACAGATACAACCGGCCCTTTGATGGGGACCAAACTGCTGATGCGGCCCCCGATGAATTTGAGTTTGACACCCCTGCTCTAGGACATTAGAGAAACTAGAATTTTAATACCTACCGGTAAATCCCTTTCTCTTAGTCCGTAGAGGATGCTGGGCACCCGTCCCAGTGTGTACTGTGTCTGCTGTTATTAAATGGCCCTTAACTCCAGAACATTTATGTGGAGACAACTTTCCTGACTTGACCATCTTCCTTGGACGTTTTCCCCCTGTGTGACTGCTCCCCACCTCGAAAGGGTTGCATCCGTGGTCCCTAGGATCCAGTCCTGGATCCCGAACCATCGCCCCTCTAGGAGGTGAGAACTGTGCAGCCACCAATGGAGTGAGATTCTGGTCTTGGAAGACAGGATTATCCTCCGGTGCATGTGTAAGTGGGATCCGGACCACTTGTCCAACAGGTCCCACTGGAACACTCTGGCATGGAACCTGCCAAACTGAATGGCCTCGTAGGCCAAAACCATTTTCCCCAGCAACCGAATGCATTGATGGATTAACACTCTTGCTGGTTTCAGAATTTGTTTGACCAGACTCTGGATCTCCATAGCCTTTCCACTGGAGGAAAACCTCTTCTGTGTCCAGTATCACTCCCAAAAACAACAACCGCGTCATTGGGACCAACTGCGATTTTGGCAAGTTTAGGAGCCAACCATGTTGTTGAAGAACTGTCAGGGAGAGTGCAATGTTTTGCACCAACTGGTCCCTGGATCTCGCCTTTATCAGGAGAACATCCAAGTACGGGATAATTGTGACTCCTTGCTTGCGAAGGAGAACCATCATTTCCGCCATCACCCTGGTGAAAATCCTCGGAGCCGTGGACAGACCAAATGGCAACGTCTGAAATTAGTAATGACAATCCTGAATTGCAAACCTCAGGTAGCTTGATGCAGTGGCTAAATGGGAACATGTAAGTAGGCATCCTTTAAGTTTACCAAAACCATGAAATCTCCTTCCTCCGGACTGGAGATCACTACCGTGAGAGATTCCATCTTGAAATTGAATTTCTTTAGGTAGAAAGCCCTAGCGTCATGCAGTGGATTTGGCAGAAGCAGAGGACAATCTCTGCTCCTGCAATCTTGAAGAGGCTACAGACCTCTTCCCTCTTCTCCTTCCTCTACCTGCAAAGAAAGGGGAATCTTAACTTCTTGCATATCTATTGGGCCGAAATGACTGCATCAGATAATGATGCGTCTTTATCCGTTGAGAGGGAACATAGTGCAAGAAGGTTGACTTACCTGCGGGAGCTGCCGAGATCAAATTAACTAGGCCGTCGCCAAACAAGGCTTCACCTTCATAGGGAAGAGACTCCCTTTCTTCTTGGAGTCAGTATCAGCATTTCCTTGGTGAATCCAGATATACAGGGAAGGGGATGTGTTCTGCACCAGCTATTAAATTCTAAATATTTGTATGAAGAGGCCCCAATAAATGTCCATCAGTTATATTAAATATTAATTGTAGGACGTTCGGGGGTGCTACCAGAGACAAGTAATGTTATGCAGGAAAGGAGAAGAGAAAAGAATGTCTCTTTTGCTGGCGCACAAATGATGATTTAAAAATTAACTTTTAATAAATTCGTTAAAATTGTCTAAACACGAAATAAAGTACAATAAGTTTGTATAATGTAATTACCATATATAATAAATGGAAATACATTTATTAATATCAAGGTTCGCTACCTGTGTTGTGTCTTTATTATTGATCCAAATTGACTATATCAATTAGTCTGATACTGAATTACTGGACACTATGTAATATTAGTTGAATGTATATTAGTAATTCACTTGACAAATGTCAGAACCTGGCAATAGTTCTACATATCATACACTTACAGCACTCTTTCCACAATATTTTCCCTTTATTCCAGATCAAATGGTATAATCCCCCACAGTAATTATTCCTGTTGTAGTATAGTACAGTATGGTTGCTGGGGACGTCTTTAATGAAAAGAGAGGGAACATCTAATGTGTCTCCTTATGGGTAAAATACTTGCAAGCTAAGTGCTATGAATAGCATCAGCATGTAGATAAATGCTGAGTGTTAGGTGAGTAATGCAGATAAATAGGGATATCTAATAATTCTATAGAATAGTGGGTGAATTATTAGATATCCCTATTTATCTGCACCTCTAAGCACACTATTTGACTGTCCACACCCTGCTGTGCCTATTACCCATCTCCTCCACCACCCTCAACACTGACCCACACATCATTCACCCACAAAGATACAATAAAGGTAGTTTGGATAAATTAGCTAAATGAAATGGATTTAACCAATTTATCTAAATGACCATTTTTGGATGTTTTCCAGTGTTTGGGAGCAAATGGTCAATTGTCATTTGCTGCCACATATTAGCATAATTTTGTTTCAACTAGAAAAAAAAATTGGACAGATAATCTAAGTGTGGATCCAGTTTAATGCTGATTTCAGAGCCAACTATAGACTTGATTGAGGTACTGTGTCCCCGGTACCAAATACCAATTAAAATAATATTGTGAGGTGTGAGGTGTTCAAAAAAGACTGAAAATGAGTGCAAATTATGGTTATTGAGGTTAATAATACTATGGGATCAAAATGACCCCCAAATTCTATGATTTAAGCTGTTTTTTAGTGTTTTTTGAAAAAAACACCCGAATCCAAAACACACCCGAATCCGACAAAAAAATTTCGGTGAGGTTTTGCCAAAACGCGTCCGAACCCAAAACACGGCCGCGGAACCGAACCCAAAACCAAAACCCGAAAAATTTCCGGTGCACATCACTACTTAATTAGAACTTCGGTCAATGTGAATTAACCATTGGACTCAACCATGGTTATCCTTAAAACCCAAGGGTCTATTTAAGATCGATCTTAATCGATGTTGGGCTTCCAGGTTGAAAAAAACACACATTTACTAACATTTTAAAATTTATATAAAAAATCATCTGTTCGTAAATGCAGTGCACATGGTTTTGCCCAACTGCTAACAAAATTCCTGCTGCGATCAACTTGGAATTACCCCCATCGATTGATGTTTTCACACTGCTCGTTCCAACCCCAAAAACTATGAAGAGGATGGGGGCATATACGCAGGGTCCATCCTGTGCATGTGCCTACATTTTCTCCGGGTGCCCCGCAGAAAATGCGAATGCCTCTGCCTGTCAATCAATAGAGGGCATACCTTCGCAGGTATATCGCGATCATGAGCCATGTCTCCCATTTTTGTCATTATAGGTGCTCTGTGAGCTGCTGACCATGCCCCAGCCCCTCTGTCTCCCGTGAATAGACATTGGGGCTTATTCAGACCAGATCGCTTCAATTTATTTTCACCCAGCGGGCAATCAGGTCTGCACTGCACATGCGTATGCGCCACAATGCGTAGGTGCGATGGTCCGGAGATCACAAGAAGATTGACAAGAAGAGGGTGTTTGTGTGGGTGGCAACTGAATGTTTCTAGGGAGTGTCCGGAAAAACACTGGAGGGACCCGGCGTTTTGTGGGAGGATTTGTGACGTCACCTCAATGGCTGAGTAAGTGCTGAGCTGTGCAGCTCTTGTGCACATGTGATCACACACCTGCACAGCAAATTTTCCCTTCCGCTGTAGGCGGCAACCACCTGATCACAGGGATGCAAAAAACACACCCTAGCGATCAGGTCTGAATTACCCACAATGTGCATATTTGCAGAGCAACAAGCTACAGGGAGCCTTCCACCCCCCCCCCCCCCCCTTCCCCATGACTATGGGACACTGGGGGGGGGGTTATTTGGGTTAGCTGGACATTCCCAAAAAAAGTGACTGTCCTGCAAAAATTGGGTTAGTTGGGAGGTATGTGCAAATACATTTATTGTTTTGCATGCAGGGTAAATACTGGCTTCTTTGACATTTAGCCACAAATGCTGCACAGTTGAATTACAGTATTACACTGCAATTAACAGTTATGCTAGGACATTCCTTCTCCCAAAATCTACCTCTCTCTGCATGTTACATCTGTCCCACAGTGGCGTGCGGTGAGGTCAGTGGCTAGTGAGGCACTACAGCCATAATGTCCGCCGAATCCTGCCGATGACCCTTAGCCAATGCCCGCTACTGCCTCTGAGCCGATACCCACTGCCACCGCCAATGGCTTACAAACTCTCCCACAATCAACTGACCCAGCCCTCCACCACTAATTTCTATCTCAGTCCGATGCCGCCAATGCCCGCTGCCTGCCTGCTCATTGTTCTTGTGATATATTATAAATTTTTAAAGAAAAAAAATGAGTGTTTGGGACTGGGAAGGGTGAGGGAGGAGGACATGAATGCAATTTTGTTGTCCAGGGCTTCCATTAACTTAAAGGAGAAGGGTCTGAATGGGTTAAAAAAAATGTGTGAGGTCCCCCCTCCTTAGTATAACCAGCCTCTTTGAGCCGGTCCTGGTTATTTAAATACTGGGGGGAAAATTGGACAGAGGTTCCCCGTATTTAGACAACCAGCACCGGGCTCTTAGACGGGTCCTGGTTCCAAAAATACGTGGGACAAAAGATGTAGGGGTCCCCCATATTTTTAAAACCAGCACCGGGCTCCACGAGCCAGAGAGATAATGCCACAGCCAGGGGACACTTTTATGTAGGTCCCTGCGGCCCTGGCATTACCCCTCCAACTAGTCACCCCTGGCCGGGGTTCCCTGGAGGAGTGGGGACCCCTTAAATCAAGAGGTTCCTCCCCTCGAGGCACCCAAGGGCCAGGGGTGAAGCCCGAGGCTGTCCCCAGCACCCCTGGGTGGTGGGTGCCGGGCTGATAGCCATATGTGTAAAAAAAGAATATTGTTTTTTGTTGTGGAACTACAAGGCCCAGCAAGCCTCCCCCACTTGCTGGTACTTGGAGAACCTCAAGTACCAGCAGGCGGGGAAATAACGGGCTCGCTGGTACCTGTAGTTCTACAACAACAAAAATACCCAAATAAAAACACAAACACACACACCGTGACAGTAAAATTATTGAGACAGGCTGTAGCATGTGGATGCATGTAACCCTATAAAAGTGATGGATTGGGTGACTATTACAATACCCACTGTTGCTGTCTGTAAAATGATGGATTTATAGATTGCTCTGCCGAGATATGTTTTTTTTTCTAAAATGCACCACAGGTATGGATGGATAGTATACTTGATGACACAGAGGTAGGTAAAGCAGTGGCCTACTGTACCGTACTGCTATATATTATATTATTTATTATTATTATCCTTTATTTATATGGCGCCACAAGGGTTCCGCAGCACCAAATTACAGAGTACATAAACAAATAATCAAACAGGAAAACAGCAACTTACAGTTGATGACAATATAGGACAAGTACAGGGTAAATAAACATAGCTACATCAGCAGATGACACTGGAATAAGTATCAGGTGGCAGAAGACTGCTGGATTTGGTGCAGCTGAAGATTATTAAAGTAAGAAAAGAGTAAGCACATGAGGGAAGAGGGCCCTGCTCATGAGAGCTTACATTCTAAAGGGGAGGGGTAGACAGACAGGGGTGAGACAGATGGGGTACATAGAGAGCGTGGAACAGAGGTTTAGGATGAGATTTGGCTGGGTTTGGTGAAGAAGTGGGTCTTGAGAGCCCATTTGAAGTTTTGTAGAGAGGTGGAGAGTCTGAGGGGGAGAGGTAGGGAATTCCAGAGAAGTGGTGCAGCACGTGAAAAATCTTGGAGGTAGGAGTGGGAGGAAGTAATCCGTAGGCAGGAGAGTCGGCGTGCATTAGCAGAGCGAAGAGGATGGGTGGGAGTGTAAAGCGAGATAAGATCAGAGATGTAGATGGGAGAGGAGTGGGTGAGGGTTTTGTAAGCAAGTGTGAGAAGCTTGAAATGGATTCTGAAAAAGAAGGGGAGCCAGTGAAGGACTAGTAAGAGAGGAGAGGAGGACGTAGTGCATTTGGTGAGGAAAATGAGCCGGGCAGCAGCATTGAGGATAGATTGGAGTGGAGAGAGGTATTTGTCAGGAATGCCAGTCAGGAGGAGATTACAGTAGTCCAGTCTGGAGATGACCAGTGAGTGGATAAGAGTCTTAGTAGCATCCTGGGTCAGAAAGGGTCTGATCCTGGAAATATTTTTTAGATGAAAACGGCAGGTTTGTGAGAGGTGCTGAATGTGTGGTTTGAAGGAGAGGGAGGAGTCAAGGATTACTCCAAGACAGCGCACTTGGGGGGTAGAGGAGATAGTAGTGCCATCAATAGATAATGAGATTGTAGGAGGTGAGGTTATGCGGGAGGGAGGGAAGATGATAAGCTCGGTCTTAGACATGTTAAGTTTAAGAAAGCGCTGGGACATCCAGGAAGAGATAGCAGAGAGACAGTTGGAGATACGAGTGAGGAGAGTAGGGGAGAGGTCTGGAGAGGAAAGATAGATTTGAGTGTCATCAGCATAGAGATGATATTGGAAACCAAAAGAACTAATGAGCTTACCTAGTGAGGACGTATAGAGAGAGAAGAGGACCAAGGACAGAACCTTGGGGTACCCCTACAGTTAGTGGAAGTGAGGGGGAGGTGGAGTCATGAGAGGAGACAGAGAATGAACGGTCAGAAAGGTAGGACGACAACCAAGAGAGGGCAGTGTTACGCAGACCAATGGAGTGAAGGATTTGCAGTAGGAGAGGATGGTCCACAGTGTCAAAAGCAGCAGAGAGATCAAGTAGAATAAGTAGAGAGTAGTGTCCCTTAGATTTAGCAGCATGGAGGTCATTGCATACTTTTGTAAGGGCAGTTTCAGTGGAGTGGAGAGGATGGAAGCCAGACTGGAATGGGTCAAGCAGTGAGTGTGAGGAAAGAAAGGAAGTAAGGCGGTTGTAGACAATACGCTCAAGGAGTTTGGAGGCAAAAGGGAGAAGAGAGATGGGTCGGTAGTTGGAGAGAGTGTTTGGATCAAGGGTAGGTTTTTTAAGAATAGGAGAGATGAGAGCGTGCTTGAAGGCAGAGGGGACAGTGCCTGATGAGAGGGAGAGATTGAGAAGGTGGGAAAGATGGGAACAAGCAGAAGAAGAGATGTGGCAGAGGAGGCGGGAGGGGATAGGGTCAAGTGGGGAGGTGGTGAGGGGACAGGAACGAATGAGGGCCATGACTTCCTCTCCAGATGCATGGGAGAAAGATGACAGAGTTGGTGCGAGGGATGGGGAGGGTTGGTAAGGGATGGGAGAAGGCTGGTTACTGATAGTCTGGTGTGATGTGATGTCCTGACGTATGGAGTCAATTTTGGATGTGAAGTAAGTGGCAAAGTCAAGAGCAGAGAGTGAGGAAGGGAGACGAGGTGGAGGTGGGCAGAGGAGTGAGTTGAGAGTGGCAAAGAGGCGCCGGGGGTTGGAAGACTGGGAGGAGATGAGGTTCTTGAAGTATGACTGTTTAGCAAGAGAAAGGGCAGCACTGAAGGATGAGAGCATAAGTTTGAAATGGAGGAAGTCTGCCTTAGAGCGTGATTTCCTCCAGTGTCGCTCAGCAGTACGTGAGCATTTTTGCAGATATCTGGTGCATTTGGTGTGCCAGGGTTGAGGTGTTAATTTGCGAGGGTGAACAGTGGTTGGTGGAGCAACAGAGTCAAGAGCAGAAGTAAGGGAAGCATTGTATGTGGAAGTGGCTTGTTCAGGGCATGAGAGAGAGAGAGAGAGAGAGAGAGAGAGAGAATAGGAGAGAGAAGTGAGTTAAACAGGGAGGAAAGGAATGTGGTGTCAATAGCTTCAATGTTACGCTTAGTGATGGTAGCCTTAGGAGGTTGAGATGGGGAAGTCGAGAGAGATAGGTTGAAGGAGAGCAGGTGGTGGTCAGAGAGGGGAAATGGGGAGTTGGAAAAATCAGAAATATCACAGCGGTGAGTGAAGACCAGATCCAGTGAGCTCCCATTCACATGGGAGGGTGAGGAGGTCCACTGGGAGAGACCAAGTGAAGAGGTGAGGTTAAGGAGTTTAGAGGCAGGGGATTGTGTGGGGATGTCAATAGGGATGTTGAAATCGCCTAGGATAATGGTGGGAATGTCAGAAGAGAGGAAGTGAGGAAGCCAGGAAGGAAGCAAAGTTGTCGATGAATTTGGAAGCAGTGCCAGGGGGGCGGTAAATGACAGCTACTCTAAGATGGACTGGTTGGAAGAGACATATGGAGTGGACCTCAAATGTAGATAATATAAGGGATGGTTCTGGTGGTATGAGTTGGTAGGAGTAACTAGAAGGTAAAAGGACCCCAACACCACCCCCATGGCGACCCCCAGGTCGGGGTGTGTGTGTGAATGTAAGGCCCCCAGCAGAGAGAGCAGCAGCAGAAGTAGTGTCAGAGGGCGTAATCCAAGTTTCAGTAATGGCTAGTAGGTGTAGGGAGTTGGAAATGAAAAGGTCATGAGTGGGGACCAGTTTGTTATAAACAGATCTGGCATTCCAGAGGGCACAGGATAGGGGGTATGAGTTTGTGGGAGAGATGTGAATTAGATTTTCAGGGTTGCTGTAGCGATGAGGTGGGATTAACTTTGAGGGCAGGGATGAGAGAGTAGTGATGGTACGGGTGCCTGAGATAGGAGGGGAAACTGCAGGAGGTGGGCAGGGAGGGAGGTCAGTGTGATGTGGATGGGGGTGTGGGGTGGTGACAGGGAAGGGAGAGAGGGAGCAGGGCTGAGTTGTGGGGTAGCAGGACCATGGGGCAGAGGTGAATGAAAGTGGGGTAACAGGAAAGGTGGGGGAAGGAAGCAGAGGGATGGAGGGGAGACAGAGGAGGAGGTGGAGGAGACTAGGGGGGGGAAGGATAAAGATACATTATTAGGTAGACACTGAGTGATGTGGGGAGTATAAGAAAGCATTGACATAGTGTTAAGTAGGTAAATAGGTTGAGGGAAAGTGGAAGTAGGAGAGGAGACTGTAAGGGAATCCGAGCAGAAGAATTGTAGAAATGCAGGTGAGAAAAGCAGTGTAGGCTCAAGGGGTGTAGATTTAGTATGAAATGAGTCAAAAGTGTAGATAAAGTGGGTGCAGAAATGTATTTGGAGTGTAAGAAATGAAAGGATTGTGAGAGGTTTAAGAAGCAATGGTAATTATGTTAGATGTTTTAAGTGTTTGCAGGTAAAATTGCATTGGTGCAGCTGTGCTTAAAAAACAAAATTACAATAATACAGATACAGGCATTTGTAGGTGAAATGGATGGTTTATGAAATGTCCAAGTAAGGTAGTTCTGTGCTATGTAATCAGATGCAACAATCAGGAGGTGAGTGATCTGAGGAGTAAGTGACTCACATTTGTTATTAGTTCTTCGGTTTCTTTGTTTTGTTAGATTGGTGTGCTTCTGTTTTCCTTCTTTTTCACTTCGATTGAACGCTAATTGAACACTGCTGTTATGTGTCAATTTTATCATGCTTTTATAAAAATGCACGCTTAGATCAATAAATGCACAGCCAAATGGCTTTGCACAGCCTACACCATTGGACTTTAGTAGAAGACTATTACAAGTGAAACCAATAATTGAAATCTGTAACCACACCCCACCCCCTCAAATGCCAGGCAATAAATTACCTTAAAAACAACAACCAGGCATTCCACAAAGATTAAACTGGGTCTATATCATTTAAAACTTTAAATAAGTACTTCAAAATCACATACTATGCAATAATGTTTCAATTTGCATTACCCAGCAGAATTAGCTTTGCATATATAGATATAGTGCAGCAGAATAGATTGGTGGTTGTAGTCAATTGTAATTACCCAGCAGAATTAGCTTTGTAGATATAGTGCAGCAGAATAGATTGGTGGTTGTAGTCAATTGTAATTACCTGTAGGTGACAAGAAGAGAAGAAACGTCAATTCACAATCGATATCAGCTGAAGATAAATTAACGCTGATTGAACGCTGCGTTATGTGTCAATTTTATCACGCTTTGATAAAAATGCATGCTTAGATCAATAAATGCACAGCCAAACAGCTTTGCACATCCTACACCATTGGACTTAAGTAGAAGTCTGGTGGTCAGCAAAATTTTGCACTGTCCTCCTACTATATATAGTGCGCACAACTACTAAAATACACCACAGGTATGGATGGATAGTATACTTGACGACACAGAGCTAGGTAGAGCAGTGGCCTACTGTACCGTATTGCTATATATTATATACTGGTGGTCAGCAAAATTCTGCCCTGTCCTCCTACTATATATACTGCGCACAACTACTAAAATACACCACAGGTATGGATGGATAGTATACTTGACGACACAGAGGTAGGTAGAGCAGTGGCCTACTGTACCGTACTGCTATATATTATATACTGGTGGTCAGCAAAATTCTGCCCTGTCCTCATACTATATAATACAATGCAGAACAGATATGGAGCATTTTTCAGGCAGAGAACGTAGATATTTTCAGCACACTGAGCACAGATATTTGCAAGCACACGGAGCACAGATATTTGCAGCACACTGAACACAGAAACTGAGAAAACGCTGCACGTCCTCTCCCTATCATCTCCAATGCACAAGTGAAAATGGCGGCGACGCGTGGCTCCTTATATAGAATAGAATAGCTGCTGACGGGCACGATTGAGGGAGGAAAGGGACATTTGAATCCAGCCCATAGATGCAATGTGAATATGTAATTTGTACCTTCCTATCTTAAAATGTATATACAGTGTATATGTCACAACTGAGGGCCTGAGCTGACTGGAGGCAGCCTCAGTTGTAGGGGCTGAGGTGTAGTGGAACCTGGGAGGTTGTATCAGACCCCTGGACATGTAAGTTAAATGTAGAAGAATTGCCCGAAGGCGTGCCCACGACAACCAGGATAAAAGTCAATGATGTTTATTTTGACAAACTCCATGCATCACAGCAGTAATAAAAGAGAAACATAAAATCAGCAGAGAAATAATACAGTTCCTGGGTACTACAGGAGGACAAGGACCACAGGGCTCTGGTAGTATGAGACAGTTCTTATTATCTTCTAGTTGGAAAGTCCTTACCAGGCCCGACTGTAGCAATGGAGATAGCCCAGGATCATACTAGCTGGTGTTCCAGGAAAAGCTGGGCTGCTGTGGATAAAATGGCTGCTGTGGGTACTGGCTGAAACCAGACTGATGTAAGCACGGAGTGGATTGCTGGATGGAACCAGCCAAATAATAAATGAAGCTTGAGAGCGATGAAATATGATTGATATATGGAGTTTGAGAGCGGTGAAATAATAGTGCCGGTGGTGAGTGGTAATCTGCGGAAATGATACCGGCACTTTAAGAAGAGCTGATCTCTGCTGGAAGCTAGGCTGGAAGCAGGTAAATCTGTAACTGGAAACAGATGAGTCCCAGAGGACTGGAGAGTCAGGCTGCACCGCAGGTGGTAGACTAGAGCGGGTCTCTTTAGTGGAGGTTTGGAGATGGTAACTGGAACCTGGAAAACAACCACGGGAGAGAGACAAACTGGAACTAGGTTTGACAACCAAATCACTGACGCCTTCCTTGCTCAGGCACAGAATACTTATACCTGCAGCAAGGAAGGGATTGGCTAGGCAATTATGCAGATTACAATGGAAACAGCGGATTGGTGGAAATGAACAGGTGACAGAATCCAACATGGCTGCGCCCATGCAGACACTTGGAGGGAAGATTGGTTTGATAATCCATGTGGGAACTTTAACAGCAATGGCGGCGCCGGCCACAGTAAACAGGAGACGCCAGACTGATGAGTGCACATTTGAACCACGCGGGCAACAGCGGAGGCCGCGGCTGACATAAGCGCCACTCTGACATCCTGCATGCAGAAACTCAGGGATGGCGGCGGAGGCCGCGGGAGATGCCATTCAAGATGTAACATGGTGCCGCTGTGACAGCGTCTCAGAGTGACAGGAGAGGAGGCAGGAATGGGGACATCAGAATAACAGATGGGATCCGGTCCTGGAGCGCTGAGCCAGCCTTAGGAGGCATCTGAAAGGTAAGTTATGGCGTCCAGATACCCGAATCGTGACAGTATACACTAGAGGTCTTTCCGAACCCCCTATTCCTAACATTGTAATTTGCTTTAGGGCGCACCTCCAATTAGTCTAGTGTTTCTTGCTGCCTTTCCAATGAAGCAAGTTTAATTTAGTAATAGGTGAAAAACCATCCCATCAAAGGTGTTAATCAGAGACTTGGCTTTGTGGACACTTTTCAGAGAACAACTTTGTTAGCATAAAAGTAAAGCCAGAAAATGAAGAGCTGTTTAATCACTCAAATGGATTTTTTTGCCAGCATATTTCTTTTTCTCTGCAACCCACTGCTAAATTGTGCTTCCTAGCTGTTTTTATAAAATCACTGAATCAAATCTAACTCTGATTACATCAGGGAAGGCCAGGTACCCTACACCATTACAGGGGGTTTGAAATTTTGACTTGTCTACTTAAAGATCACCAAAATCTGATCACAAGGTCAATTACGTCCCTGAGTGGGATTGAACCACCAACCTTTTGGTTAATAGCCGAACACACTAACCGATTGCGCCACAGAGACACTTTGCAAAAAGTACATACTGACAAAGGCTAATAAGCATTTATCTAGAACGTTTCCTAGAAAAACTTTAAAAAGTCAATAATCTGGAGAGTTTTTGTAAGATGTTTCTTCCATCAACCAACGAAGAAACACATTGGTACTTTTCCATGATGAGTGAGTGCTTCAGGTTCTCTTGCACTTACATGTGCAGCAGAGTACTGCAATGGAAGCATGCTGGGCCCATAACCCAGAGGTAGGCAGATTGAAACTATCCTCTGCTATATGCATTTTTTTTTTGTTAATTAAAGTAATCCAAAACTGGGATTGATATTTTGGTTCTTTTATTTTTACTTAAAGTACAATAACTTTTACCATTTTAATTTGTTTTAATAGTATATTGCCAGTATTGTTTTCTTTCAAAAATCCACTTAATTTTCTTTACCCTATTATTAAAATGGTAATTGACAAAAACAAACTACATTGTCACCAGAAGAGCAATACAAAATGTACAAGTAATATATTAAAATCATCTTTCCAGCTTGAATTTCAATGATGCATTGGGGCAACGATTTTGTTATCAACATCTTCACCCTTAAATAAAGATTTTCTTAATTCCTTACCTGTGTGCTAATTAGATATCACCTTGTTTTCACAATAAACAGACTTCCACATGAGAAAGCAGCAAGGATGCAGTGGCGTTAATGTTTCCTGGTGTCAACCTGTATTATTTCAGTAGACATTGAAATGAGGATGCATCTTGCTGCCTTTCCAATGAAGCAAATTTAATTTAGTAATAGGTGAAAAACCATCCCTACAAAGGTGTTAATCAGAGACTTGGCTTTGTGGACACTTTTCAGAGAACAAATTTGTTAGCATAAAAATAAAGCCAGAAAATGAAGAGCTGTTTAATCACTCAATTGGATTTTTTTGCCAGCATATTTCTTTTTCTCTGCAACCCACTGCTAAATTGTGCTTCCTAGCTGTTTTTATAAAATCACTGAATCAAATCTAACTCTGATTACATCAGAGAAGGCCAGGTACCCTACACCATAAGAGGGGGTTTGAAATTTTGACTTGTCTACTTAAAAATCACCAAAATCTGATAACAAGGTCAATTACGTCCCTGGGTGGGCTTGAACCACCAACCTTTTGGTTTATAGCCGTACACACTAACTGATTGCGCCACAGAGACACTTTGCAAAAGTCCATACTGACAAAGGCTAATAAGCATTCATCTAAAACGTTTCCTAGAAAAACTTTAAAAAGTCAATAATCTGGAGAGTTTTTGTAAGATGTTTCTTCCATCAACCAACGAAGAAACACATTGGTACTTTCCCATGATGAGTGAGTGCTTCAGGATCTCTTGCACTTACATGTGCAGCAGAGTACAGCAATGGAAGCATGCTGGGCCCATAACCCAGCGGTAGGCAGATTGAAACTATCCTCTGCTATATGCATTTTTTTTTTGTTAAAGTAATCCAAAACTGGGATTGATATTTTGGCTCTTTTATTTTTACTTAAAGTACAATAACTTTTACCATTTTAATTTGTTTTAATAGTATATTGACAGCATTGTTTTCTTTCAAAAATCCACTTAATTTTCTTTACCCTATTATTAAAATGGTAATTGACAAAAACAAACTACATTGTCACCAGAAGAGCAATACCAAATGTACAAGTGATATATTAAAATCATCTTTCCAGCTTGAATTTCAATGATGCATTGGGGCAACGATTTTGTGAGAAACATCTTCACCCTTAAATAAAGATTTTCTTAATTCCTTACCTGTGTGCTAATTAGATATCACCTTGTTTTCACATTAAACAGACTTCCACATGAGAAAGCAGCAAGGATACAGTGGCGTTAATGTTTCCTGGTGTCAACCTGTATTATTTCAGTAGACATTGAAATGAGGATGCATCTTGCTGCCTTTCCAATGAAGCAAGTTTAATTTAGTAATAGGTGAAAAACCATCCCTACAAAGGTGTTAATCAGAGACTTGGCTTTGTGGACACTTTTCAAAGAACAAATTTGTTAGCATAAAAATAAAGCCAGAAAATGAAGAGCTGTTTAATCACTCAATTGGATTTTTTTTTTGCCAGCATATTTCTTTTTCTCTGCAACCCACTGCTAAATTGTGCTTCCTAGCTTTTTTTATAAAATCACTGAATCAAATCTAATTACATCAGAGAAGGCCAGGTACCCTACACCATAACAGGGGGTTTGAAATTTTGACTTGTCTACTTAAAGATCACCAAAATCTGATAACAAGGTCAATTACATCCCTGGTTGGGATTGAACCACCAACCTTTTGGTTAGCAGCCGGACACACTAACCGATTGCGCCACAGAGACACTTTGCAAAAAGTACATACTGACAAAGTCTAATAAGCATACATCTAGAACGTTTCCTAGAAAAACTTTAAAAAGTCAATAATCTGGAGAGTTTTTGTAAGATGTTTCTTCCATCAACCAATGAAGAAACACATTGGTACTTTCCCATGATGAGTGAGTGCTTCAGGATCTCTTGCACTTACATGTGCAGCAGAGTACTGCAATGGAAGCATGCTGGGCCCATAACCCAGCGGTAGGCAGATTGAAACTATCCTTTGCTATATGCATTTTTTTTTGTTAATTTAAGTAATCAAAACTGGGATTGATATTTTTGCCCTTTTATTTTTACTTAAAGTACAATAACTTTTACCATTTTAATTTGTTTTAATAGTATATTGACAGTATAGTTTTCTTTAAAAAATCCACTTAATTTTCTTTACCCTATTATTAAAAGGGTAATTGACAAAAACAAACTACATTGTCACCAGAAGAGCAATACAAAATGTACAAGTGATATATTAAAATCATCTTTCCAGCTTGAATTTCAATGATGCATTGGGGCAACGATTTTGTGAGAAACATCTTCACCCTTAAATAAAGATTTTCTTAATTCCTTACCTGTGTGCTAATTAGATATCACCTTGTTTTCACATTAAACAGACTTCTACATGAGAAAGCAGCAAGGATGCAGTGGCGTTAATGTTTCCTGGTGTCAACCTGTATTATTTCAGTAGACATTGAAATGAGGATGCATCTTGCTGCCTTTCCAATGAAGCAAGTTTAATTTAGTAATAGGTGAAAAACCATCCCTACAAAGGTGTTAATCAGAGACTTGGCTTTGTGGACACTTTTCAGAGAACAAATTTGTTAGCATAAAAATAAAGCCAGAAAATGAAGAGCTGTTTAATCACTCAATTGGATTTTTTTTGCCAGCATATTTCTTTTTCTCTGCAACCCACTGCTAAATTGTGCTTCCTAGCTGTTTTTATTAAATCACTGAATCAAATCTAACTCTGATTACATCAGAAAAGGCCAGGTACCCTACACCATAACAGGGGGTTTGAAATTTTGACTTGTCTACTTAAAGATCACCAAAATCTGATAACAAGGTCAATTACGTCCCTGGTTGGGATTGAACCACCAACCTTTTGGTTAGTAGCCAGACACACTAACCGATTGCGCCACAGAGACACTTTGCAAAAAGTACATACTGACAAAGTCTAATAAGCATACATCTCGAACATTTCCTAGAAAAACTTTAAAAAGTCAATAATCTGGAGAGTTTTTGTAAAATGTTTCTTCCATCAACCAACGAAGAAACACATTGGTACTTTCCCATGATGAGTGAGTGCTTCAGGATCTCTTGCACTTACATGTGCAGCAGAGTACTGCAATGGAAGCATGCTGGGCCCATAACCCAGAGGTAGGCAGATTGAAACTATCCTTTGCTATATGCATTTTTTTTGTTAATTAAAGTAATCAAAACTGGGATTGATATTTTTGCTCTTTTATTTTTACTTGAAGTACAATAACTTTTACCATTTTAATTTGTTTGAATAGTATATTGACAGTATAGTTTTCTTTAAAAAATCCACTTAATTTTCTTTACCCTATTATTAAAAGGGTAATTGACAAAAACAAACTACATTGTCACCAGAAGAGCAATACAAAATGTACAAGTGATATATTAAAATCATCTTTCCAGCTTGAATTTCAATGATGCATTGGGGCAACGATTTTGTGAGAAACATCTTCACCCTTAAATAAAGATTTTATTAATTCCTTACCTGTGTGCTAATTAGATATCACCTTGTTTTCACATTAAACAGACTTCCACATGAGAAAGCAGCAAGGATGCAGTGGCGTTAATGTTTCCTGGTGTCAACCTGTATTATTTCAGTAGAAATTGAAATGAGGATGCATCTTGCTGCCTTTCCAATGAAGCAAGTTTAATTTAGTAATAGGTGAAAAACCATCCCTACAAAGGTGTTAATCAGAGACTTGGCTTTGTGGACACTTTTCAGAGAACAAATTTGTTAGCATAAAAATAAAGCCAGAAAATGAAGAGCTGTTTAATCACTCAATTGGATTTTTTTTGCCAGCATATTTCTTTTTCTCTGTAACCCACTGCTAAATTGTGCTTCCTATCTGTTTTTATAAAATCACTGAATCAAATCTAACTCTGATTACATCAGAGAAGGCCAGGTACCCTACACCAGTGTTTCCCAACCACGGTCCTCAAGGCACACTAACAGTCCTGGTTTTAGTGATATCCAGGCTTGAACACAGGTGACTTAATTAGTAGCTCAGTTATTTTGAATTAACCATCTGTGCTGAAGCCTGGATATCACTAAAACCTGCACTGTTGGTGTGCCTTGAGGACCGCGGTTGGGAATGCCTGCCCTACACCATAACAGGGGGTTTGAAATTTTGACTTGTCTACTTAAAGATCACCAAAATCTGATAACAAGGTCAATTACGTCCCTAGGTGGGATTGAACCACCAACCTTTTGGTTAGTAGCCAGACACACTAACCGATTGCGCCACAGAGACACTTTGCAAAAAGTACATACTGACAAAGGCTAATAAGCATACATCTAGAACGTTTCCTAGAAAAACTTTAAAAAGTCAATAATCTGGAGAGTTTTTGTAAGATGTTTCTTCCATCAACCAACGAAGAAACACATTGGTACTTTCCCATGATGAGTGAGTGCTTCAGGATCTCTTGCACTTACATGTGCAGCAGAGTACTGCAATGGAAGCATGCTGGGCCCATAACCCAGAGGTAGGCAGATTGAAACTATCCTTTGCTATATGCATTTTTTTTTGTTAATTTAAGTAATCAAAACTGGGATTGATATTTTTGCTCTTTTATTTTTACTTAAAGTACAATAACTTTTACCATTTTAATTTGTTTTAATAGTATATTGACAGTATAGTTTTCTTTAAAAAATCCACTTAATTTTCTTTACCCTATTATTAAAATGGTAATTGACAAAAACAAACTACATTGTCACCAGAAGAGCAATACAAAATGTACAAGTGATATATTAAAATCATCTTTCCAGCTTGAATTTCAATGATGCATTGGGGGCAACGATTTTGTGAGAAACATCTTCACCCTTAAATAAAGATTTTCTTAATTCCTTACCTGTATGCTAATTAGATATCACCTTGTTTTCACATTAAACAGACTTCTACATGAGAAAGCAGCAAGGATGCAGTGGCGTTAATGTTTCCTGGTGTCAACCTGTATTATTTCAGTAGACATTGAAATGAGGATGCATCTTGCTGCCTTTCCAATGAAGCAAGTTTAATTTAGTAATAGGTTAATAAACCATCCCTACAAAGGTGTTAATCAGAGACTTGGCTTTGTGGACACTTTTCAGAGAACAAATTTGTTAGCATAAAAATAAAGCCAGAAAATGAAGAGCTGTTTAATCACTCAATTGGATTTTTTTTGCCAGCATATTTCTTTTTCTCTGCAACCCACTGCTAAATTGTGCTTCCTATCTGTTTTTATAAAATCAATGAATCAAATCTAACTCTGATTACATCAGAGAAGGCCAGGTACCCTACACCATAACAGGGGGTTTGAAATTTTGACTTGTCTACTTAAAGATCACCAAAATCTGATAACAAGGTCAATTACGTCCTTGGGTGGGATTGAACCACCAACCTTTTGGTTAGTAGCCGGACACACTAACCGATTGCGCCACAGAGACACTTTGCAAAAACTACATACTGAGAAAGGCTAATAAGCATACATCTAGAACGTTTCCTAGAAAAACTTTAAAAAGTCAATAATCTGGAGAGTTTTTGTAAGATGTTTCTTCCATCAACCAACGAAGAAACACATTGGTACTTTCCCATGATGACTGAGTGCTTCAGGATCTCTTGCACTTACATGTGCAGCAGAGTACTGCAATGGAAGCATGCTGGGCCCATAACCCAGAGGTAGGCAGATTGAAACTATCCTTTGCTATATGCATTTTTTTTTGTTAATTTAAGTAATCAAAACTGGGATTGATATTTTTGCTCTTTTATTTTTACTTAAAGTACAATAACTTTTACCATTTTAATTTGTTTTAATAGTATATTGACAGTATAGTTTTCTTTAAAAAATCCACTTAATTTTCTTTACCCTATTATTAAAATGGTAATTGACAAAAACAAACTACATTGTCACCAGAAGAGCAATACAAAATGTACAAGTGATATATTAAAATCATCTTTCCAGCTTGAATTTCAATGATGCATTGGGGCAACGATTTTGTGAGAAACATTTTCACCCTTAAATAAAGATTTTCTTAATTCCTTACCTGTGTGCTAATTAGATATCACCTTGTTTTCACATTAAACAGACTTCCACATGAGAAAGCAGCAAGGATGCAGTGGCGTTAATGTTTCCTGGTGTCAACCTGTATTATTTCAGTAGACATTGAAATGAGGATGCATCTTGCTGCCTTTCCAATGAAGCAAGTTTAATTTAGTAATAGGTGAAAAACCATCCTTACAAAGGTGTTAATCAGAGACTTGGCTTTGTGGACACTTTTCAGAGAACAAATTTGTTAGCATAAAAATAAAGCCAGAAAATGAAAAGCTGTTTAATCACTCAATTGGATTTTTTTGCCAGCATATTTCTTTTTCTCTGCAACCCACTGCTAAATTGTGCTTCCTAGCTGTTTTTATAAAATCACTGAATCAAATCTAACTCTGATTACATCAGAGAAGGCCAGGTACCCTACACCATAAGAGGGGGTTTGAAATTTTGACTTGTCTACTTAAAGATCACCAAAATCTGATAACAAGGTCAATTACGTCCCTGGGTGGGATTGAACCACCAACCTTTTGGTTAATAGCCATACACACTAACTGATTGCGCCACAGTGACACTTTGCAAAAGTACATACTGACAAAGGCTAATAAGCATTCATCTAAAACGTTTCCTAGAAAAACTTTAAAAAGTCAATAATCTGGAGAGTTTTTGTAAGATGTTTCTTCCATCAACCAACGAAGAAACACATTGGTACTTTCCCAGGATGAGTGAGTGCTTCAGGTTCTATTGCACTTACATGTGCAGCAGAGTACAGCAATGGAAGCATGCTGGGCACATAACCCAGAGGTAGGCAGATTGAAACTATCCTCTGCTATATGCATTTTTTTTGTTAATTAAAGTAATCCAAAACTGGGATTGATATGTTGGCTCTTTTATTTTTACTTACAGTACAATAACTTTTACCATTTTAATTTGTTTTAATAGTATATTGACAGTATTGTTTTCTTTCAAAAATCCACTTAATTTTCTTTACCCTGTTATTAAAATGGTAATTGACAAAAACAAACTACATTGTCACCAGAAGAGCAATACAAAATGTACAAGTGATATATTAAAATCATCTTTCCAGCTTGAATTTCAATGATGCATTGGGGCAACGATTTTGTGAGAAACATTTTCACCCTTAAATAAAGATTTTCTTAATTCCTTACCTGTGTGCTAATTAGATATCACCTTGTTTTCACATTAAACAGACTTCCACATGAGAAAGCAGCAAGGATGCAGTGGCGTTAATGTTTCCTGGTGTCAACCTGTATTATTTCAGTAGACATTGAAATGAGGATGCATCTTGCTGCCTTTCCAATGAAGCAAGTTTAATTTAGTAATAGGTTAAAAACCATCCTTACAAAGGTGTTAATCAGAGACTTGGCTTTGTGGACACTTTTCAGAGAACAAATTTGTTAGCATAAAAATAAAGCCAGAAAATTAAGAGCTGTTTAATCACTCAATTGGATTTTTTTTGCCAGCATATTTCTTTTTCTCTGCAACCCACTGCTAAATTGTGCTTCCTAGCTGTTTTTATAAAATCACTGAATCAAATCTAACTCTGATTACATCAGAGAAGGCCAGGTACCCTACACCAGAACAGGGGGTTTGAAATTTTGACTTGTCTACTTAAAGATCACCAAAATCTGATAACAAGGTCAATTACATCCCTGGGTGGGATTGAACCACCAACCTTTTGGTTAATAGCCGGACATACTAACCGATTGCGCCACAGAGACACTTTGCAAAAAGTACGTACTGACAAAGTCTAATAAGCATACATCTAGAACGTTTCCTAGGAAAACTTTAAAAAGTCAATAATCTGGAGAGTTTTTGTAAGATGTTTCTTCCATCAACCAATGAAGAAACACATTGGTACTTTCATATGATGAGTGAGTGCTTTAGGATCTCTTGCACTTACATGTGCAGCAGAGTACTGCAATGGAAGCATGCTGGGCCCATAACCCAGAGGTAGGCAGATTAAAACTATCCTCTGCTATATGCATTTTTTTTTGTTAAAGTAATCCAAAACTGGGATTGATATTTTTGCTCTTTTATTTTTCATTAAAGTACAATAACTTTTACCATTTTAATTTGTTTTAATAGTATATTGAAAGTATTGTTTTCTTTTAAAAATCCACTTAATTTTCATTGGTTGATGGAAGAAACATCTTACAAAAACTCTCCAGATTATTGACTTTTTAAAGTTTTTCTAGGAAACGTTCTAGATGTATGCTTATTAGACTTTGTCAGTATGTACTTTTTGCAAAGTGTCTCTGTGGCGCAATCGGTTAGTGTTTCCAGCTACTAACCAAAAGGTTGGTGGTTCAATCCCAACCAGGGACGTAATTGACCTTGTTATCAGATTTTGGTGATCTTTAAGTAGACAAGTCAAAATTTCAAACCCCCTGTTATGGTGTAGGGTACCTGGCCTTCTCTGATGTAATCAGAGTTAGATTTGATTCAGTGATTTTATAAAAACAGCTAAGAAGCACAATTTAGCAGTGGGTTGCAGAGAAAAAGAAATATGCTGGCAAAAAAAATCCAATTGAGTGATTAAACAGCTCTTCATTTTCTGGCTTTATTTTTATGCTAACAAATTTGTTCTTTGAAAAGTGTCCACAAAGCCAAGTCTCTGATTAACACCTTTGTAGGGATGGTTTTTCACCTATTACTAAATTAAACTTGCTTCATTGGAAAGGCAGCAAGATGCATCCTCATTTCAATGTCTACTGAAATAATACAGGTTGACACCAGGAAACATTAACGCCACTGTATCCTTGCTGCTTTCTCATGTGGAAGTCTGTTTAATGTGAAAACAAGGTGATATCTAATTAGCACACAGGTAAGGAATTAAGAAAATCTTTATTTAAGGGTGAAGATGTTTCTCACAAAATCGTTGCCCCAATGCATCATTGAAATTCAAGCTGGAAAGATGATTTTAATATATCACTTGTACATTTTGTATTGATCTTCTGGTGACAATGTAGTTTGTTTTTGTCTATTACCATTTTAATAATAGGGTAAAGAAAATTAAGTGGATTTTTGAAAGAAAACAATACTGTCAATATACTATTAAAACAAATTAAAATGGTAAAAGTTATTGTACTTTAAGTAAAAATAAAAGAGCCAAAATATCAATCCCAGTTTTGGATTACTTTAATTAACAAAAAAAAATGCCTATAGCAGAGGATAGTTTCAATCTGCCTACCGCTGGGTTATGGGCCCAACATGCTTCCATTGCTGTACTCTGCTGCACATGTAAGTGCAAGAGATCCTGAAGCACTCACTCATCATGGGAAAGTACCAATGTGTTTCTTCGTTTGTTGATGGAAGAAACATCTTACAAAAACTCTCCAGATTATTGACTTTTTAAAGTTTTTCTAGGAAATGTTTTAGATGAATGCTTATTAGCCTTTGTCAGTATGGACTTTTGCAAAGTGTCTCTGTGGCGCAATCAGTTAGTGTGCACGGCTATTAACCAAAAGGTTGGTGGTTCAATCCCACCCAGGGACGTAATTGACCTTGTTATCAGATTTTGGTGATCTTTAAGTAGACAAGTCAAAATTTCAAACCCCCTGTTTTGGTGTAGGGTACCTGGCCTTCTCTGATGTGGTTAGATTTGATTCAGTGATTTTATAAAAACAGCTAGGAAGCACAATTTAGCAGTGGGTTGCAGAGAAAAAGAAATATGCTGGCAAAAAAATCCAATTGAGTGATTAAACAGCTCTTCATTTTCTGGCTTTATTTTTATGCTAACAAATTTGTTCTCTGAAAAGTGTCCACAAAGCCAAGTCTCTGATTAACACCTTTGTAAGGATGGTTTTTCACCTATTACTAAATTAAACTTGCTTCATTGGAAAGGCAGCAAGATGCATCCTCATTTCAATGTCTACTGAAATAATACAGGTTGACACCAGGAAACATTAACGCCACTGCATCCTTGCTGCTTTCTCATGTGGAAGTCTGTTTAATGTGAAAACAAGGTGATATCTAATTAGCACACAGGTAAGGAATTAAGAAAATCTTTATTTAAGGGTGAAAATGTTTCTCACAAAATCGTTGCCCCAATGCATCATTGAAATTCAAGCTGGAAAGATGATTTTAATATATCACTTGTACATTTTGTATTGCTCTTCTGGTGACAATGTAGTTTGTTTTTGTCAATTACCATTTTAATAATAGGGTAAAGAAAATTAAGTGGATTTTTAAAAGAAAACAATACTTTCAATATACTATTAAAACAAATTAAAATGGTAAAAGTTATTGTACTTTAATGAAAAATAAAATAGCAAAAATATCAATCCCAGTTTTGGATTACTTTAATTAACAAAAAAAATGCATATAGCAGAGGATAGTTTTAATCTGCCTACCTCTGGGTTATGGACCCAGCATGCTTCCATTGCAGTACTCTGCTGCACATGTAAGTGCAAAAGATCCTGAAGCACTCACTCATCATGGGAAAGTACCAATGTATTTCTTCATTGGTTGATGGAAGAAACATATTACAAAAACTCTCCAGATTATTGACTTTTTAAAGTTTTTCTAGGAAATGTTCTAGATGTATGCTTATTAGACTTTGTCAGTATGTACTTTTTGCAAAGTGTCTCTGTGGCGCAATCGGTTAGTGTGTCCGGCTACTAACCAAAAGGTTGGTGGTTCAATCCCAACCAGGGACGTAATTGACCTTGTTATCAGATTTTGGTGATTTTTAAGTAGACAAGTCAAAATTTCAAACCCCTGTTATGGTGTAGGGTACCTGGCCTTCTCTGATGTAATCATAGTTAGATTTGATTCAGTGATTTTATAAAAACAGCTAGGAAGCACAATTTAGCAGTGGGTTGCAGAGAAAAAGAAATATGCTGGCAAAAAAATCCAATTGAGTGATTAAACAGCTCTTCATTTTCTGGCTTTATTTTTATGCTAACAAATTTGTTCTCTGAAAAGTGTCCACAAAGCCAAGTCTCTGATTAACACCTTTGTAAGGATGGTTTTTCACCTATTACTAAATTAAACTTGCTTCATTGGAAAGGCAGCAAGATGCATCCTCATTTCAATGTCTACTGAAATAATACAGGTTGACACCAGGAAACATTAACGCCACTGCATCCTTGCTGCTTTCTCATGTGGAAGTCTGTTTAATGTGAAAACAAGGTGATATCTAATTAGCACACAGGTAAGGAATTAAGAAAATCTTTATTTAAGGGTGAAAATGTTTCTCACAAAATCGTTGCCCCAATGCATCATTGAAATTCAAGCTGGAAAGATGATTTTAATATATCACTTGTACATTTTGTATTGCTCTTCTGGTGACAATGTAGTTTGTTTTTGTCAATTACCATTTTAATAATAGGGTAAAGAAAATTAAGTGGATTTTTTAAAGAAAACTATACTGTCAATATACTATTAAAACAAATTAAAATGGTAAAAGTTATTGTACTTTAAGTAAAAATAAAAGAGCAAAAATATCAATCCCAGTTTTGGATTACTTTAACAAAAAAAAATGCATATAGCAGAGGATAGTTTCAATCTGCCTACCGCTGGGTTATGAGCCCAGCATGCTTCCATTGCTGTACTCTGCTGCACATGTAAGTGCAAGAGATCCTGAAGCACTCACTCATCATGGGAAAGTACCAATGTGTTTCTTCGTTGGTTGATGGAAGAAACATCTTACAAAAACTCTCCAGATTATTGACTTTTTAAAGTTTTTCTAGGAAACGTTTTAGATGAATGCTTATTAGCCTTTGTCAGTATGGACTTTTGCAAAGTGTCTCTGTGGCGCAATCAGTTAGTGTGCACGGCTATTAACCAAAAGGTTGGTGGTTCAATCCCACCCAGGGACGTAATTGACCTTGTTATCAGATTTTGGTGATCTTTAAGTAGACAAGTCAAAATTTCAAACCCCCTGTTCTGGTGTAGGGTACCTGGCCTTCTCTGATGTAATCAGAGTTAGATTTGATTCAGTGATTTTATAAAAACAGCTAGGAAGCACAATTTAGCAGTGGGTTGCAGAGAAAAAGAAATATGCTGGCAAAAAAAATCCAATTGATGCAGTACTCTGCTGCACATGTAAGTGCAAGAGATCCTGAAGCACTCACTCATCATGGGAAAGTACCAATGTGTTTCTTCGTTGGTTGATGGAAGAAACATCTCACAAAAACTCTCCAGATTATTGACTTTTTAAAGTTTTTCTAGGAAACGTTTTAGATGAATGCTTATTAGCCTTTGTCAGTATGTAATTTTGCAAAGTGTCTCTGTGGCGCAATCAGTTAGTGTGTACGGCTATTAACCAAAAGGTTGGTGGTTCAATCCCACCAAGGGACGTAATTGACCTTGTTATCAGATTTTGGTGATCTTTAAGTAGACAAGTCAAAATTTCAAACCCCCTCTTATGGTGTAGGGTACCTGGCCTTCTCTGATGTAATCAGAGTTAGATTTGATTCAGTGATTTTATAAAAACAGCTAGGAAGCACAATTTAGCAGTGGGTTGCAGAGAAAAAGAAATATGCTGGCAAAGAAATCCAATTGAGTGATTAAACAGCTCTTAATTTTCTGGCTTTATTTTTATGCTAACAAATTTGTTCTCTGAAAAGTGTCCACAAAGCCAAGTCTCTGATTAACACCTTTGTAGGGATGGTTTTTCACCTATTACTAAATTAAATTTGCTTCATTGGAAAGGCAGCAAGATGCATCCTCATTTCAATGTCTACTGAAATAATACGGGTTGACACCAGGAAACATTAACGCCACTGCATCCTTGCTGCTTTCTCATGTGGAAGTCTGTTTAATGTGAAAACAAGGTGATATCTAATTAGCACACAGGTAAGGAATTAAGAAAATCTTTATTTAAGGATGAAGATGTTTCTCACAAAATCGTTGCCCCAATGCATCATTGAAATTCAAGCTGGAAAGATGATTTTAATATATCACTTGTACATTTTGTATTGCTCTTCTGGTGACAATGTAGTTTTTTTTTTGTCAATCACCCTTTTAATAATAGGGTAAAGAAAATTAAGTGGATTTTTTAAAGAAAACTATACTGTCAATATACTATTAAAACAAATTAAAATGGTAAAAGTTATTGTACTTTAAGTAAAAATAAAAGAGCCAACATATCAATCCCAGTTTTGGATTACTTTAATTAACAAAAAAAATGCATATAGCAGAGGATAGTTTTAATCTGCCTACCTCTGGGTTATGGGCCCAGCATGCTTCCATTGCAGTACTCTGCTGCACATGTAAGTGCAAGAGATCCTGAAGCACTCACTCATCATGGGAAAGTACCAATGTGTTTCTTCGTTGGTGGATGGAAGAAACATCTTACAAAAACTCTCCAGATTATTGACTTTTTAAAGTTTTTCTAGGAAACGTTTTAGATGAATGCTTATTAGCCTTTGTCAGTATGGACTTTTGTAAAGTGTCTCTGTGGCGCAATCAGTTAGTGTACACGGCTATTAACCAAAAGGTTGGTGGTTCAATCCCACCCAGGGACGTAATTGACCTTGTTATCAGATTTTGGTGATCTTTAAGTAGACAAGTCAAAATTTCAAACCCCCTGTTCTGGTGTAGGGTACCTGGCCTTCTCTGATGTAATCAGAGTTAGATTTGATTCAGTGATTTTATAAAAACAGTTAGGAAGCACAATTTAGCAGTGGGTTGCAGAGAAAAAGAAATATGCTGGCAAAAAAAATCCAATTGAGTGATTAAACAGCTCTTAATTTTCTGGCTTTATTTTTATGCTAACAAATTTGTTCTCTGAAAAGTGTCCACAAAGCCAAGTCTCTGATTAACACCTTTGTAAGGATGGTTTTTAACCTATTACTAAATTAAACTTGCTTCATTGGAAAGGCAGCAAGATGCATCCTCATTTCAATGTCTACTGAAATAGAAAAATGCAAAGGTACAAGACAGCTTTTCCTTGCCAATATCTCTCTTTTGCAAAGAGCTGCGCATAGCCCTGAATTTTCCAATGCGCAGCTCTTTGCAAAAGAGAGATATTGGCAAGGAAAAGCTGTCTTGTACCTTTGCACCTCGTTTGGGAGAAAAATGCAAAGGTACAAGACAGCTTTTCCTTGCCAATATCTCTCTTTTGCAAAGAGCTGCGCATTGGAAAATTTAGGGCTATGCCGTGTAGATGATGGCCTAACAGGAGGCTTTAAAATTTTCTTTCTAGTGTCCTTCGTTTGGGAGAAAAGTGCAAAGGTACAAGACAGCTTTTCCTTGCCAATATCTCTCTTTTGCAAAGAGCTGCGCATTGGAAAATTCAGGGCTATGCCGTGTAGATGATGGCCTAACAGGAGGCTTTAAAATTTTCTTTCTAGTGTCCTTCGTTTGGGAGAAAAATGCAAAGGTACAAGACAGCTTTTCCTTGCCAATATCTCTCTTTTGCAAAGAGCTGCGCATTGGAAAATTCAGGGCTATGCCGTGTAGATGATGGCCTAACAGGAGGCTTTAAAATTTTCTTTCTAGTGTCCTTCGTTTGGGAGAAAAATGCAAAGGTACAAGACAGCTTTTCCTTGCCAATATCTCTCTTTTGCAAAGAGCTGCGCATTGGAAAATTCAGGGCTATGCCGTGTAGATGATGGCCTAACAGGAGGCTTTAAAATTTTCTTTCTCGTGTCCTTCGTTTGCGAGAAAAATGCAAAGGTACAAGACAGCTTTTCCTTGCCAATATCTCTCTTTTGCAAAGAGCTACGCATTGGAAAATTCAGGGCTATACCGTGTAGATATAGCACTAACAGGAGGCTTTAAAATTTTCATTCTAGTGTCCTTCGTTTGGGAGAAAAATCCAATGGTACAAGACAGCTTTTCCTTGCCAATATCTCTCTTTTGCAAAGAGCTGCGCATTGGAAAATTCAGGGCTATGCCGTGTAGATGATGGCCTAACAGGAGGCTTTAAAATTTTCTTTCTAGTGTCCTTCGTTTGGGAGAAAAATGCAAAGGTACAAGACAGCTTTTCCTTGCCAATATCTCTCTTTTGCAAAGAGCTGCGCATTGGAAAATTCAGGGCTATGCCGTGTAGATGATGGCCTAACAGGAGGCTTTAAAATTTTCTTTCTAGTGTCCTTCGTTTGGGAGAAAAATGCAAAGGTACAAGACAGCTTTTCCTTGCCAATATCTCTCTTTTGCAAAGAGCTGCGCATTGGAAAATTCAGGGCTATGCCGTGTAGATGATGGCCTAACAGGAGGCTTTAAAACTTTCTTTCTAGTGTCCTTCGTTTGGAAGAAAAATGCAAAGGTACAAGACAGCTTTTCCTTGCCAATATCTCTCTTTTGCAAAGAGCTGCGCATTGGAAAATTCAGGGCTATGCCGTGTAGATTATGGCCTAACAGGAGGCTTTAAAATTTTCTTTCTAGTGTCCTTCGTTTGGGAGAAAAATGCAAAGGTACAAGACAGCTTTTCCTTGCCAATATCTCTCTTTTGCAAAGAGCTGCGCATTGGAAAATTCAGGGCTATGCCGTGTAGATGATGGCCTAACAGGAGGCTTTAAAATTTTCTTTCTAGTGTCCTTCGTTTGCTAGAAAAATGCAAAGGTACAAGACAGCTTTTCCTTGCCAATATCTCTCTTTTGCAAAGAGCTACGCATTGGAAAATTCAGGGCTATACCGTGTAGATATAGCACTAACAGAAGGCTTTAAAATTTTCATTCTAGTGTCCTTCGTTTGGGAGAAAAATCCAATGGTACAAGACAGCTTTTCCTTGCCAATATCTCTCTTTTGCAAAGAGCTGCGCATTGGAAAATTCAGGGCTATGCCGTGTAGATGATGGCCTAACAGGAGGCTTTAAAATTTTCTTTCTAGTGTCCTTCGTTTGGAAGAAAAATGCAAAGGTACAAGACAGCTTTTCCTTGCCAATATCTCTCTTTTGCAAAGAGCTGCGCATTGGAAAATTCAGGGCTATGCCGTGTAGATGATGGCCTAACAGGAGGCTTTAAAATTTTCTTTCTAGTGTCCTTCGTTTGGGAGAAAAATGCAAAGGTACAAGACAGCTTTTCCTTGCCAATATCTCTCTTTTGCAAAGAGCTGCGCATTGGAAAATTCAGGGCTATGCCGTGTAGATGATGGCCTAACAGGAGGCTTTAAAATTTTCTTTCTAGTGTCCTTCGTTTGGGAGAAAAATGCAAAGGTACAAGACAGCTTTTCCTTGCCAATATCTCTCTTTTGCAAAGAGCTGCGCATTGGAAAATTCAGGGCTATGCCGTGTAGATGATGGCCTAACAGGAGGCTTTAAAATTTTCTTTCTAGTGTCCTTCGTTTGGGAGAAAAATGCAAAGGTACAAGACAGCTTTTCCTTGCCAATATCTCTCTTTTGCAAAGAGCTGCGCATTGGAAAATTCAGGGCTATGCCGTGTAGATGATGGCCTAACAGGAGGCTTTAAAACTTTCTTTCTAGTGTCCTTCGTTTGGAAGAAAAATGCAAAGGTACAAGACAGCTTTTCCTTGCCAATATCTCTCTTTTGCAAAGAGCTGCGCATTGGAAAATTCAGGGCTATGCCGTGTAGATGATGGCCTAACAGGAGGCTTTAAAATTTTCTTTCTAGTGTCCTTCGTTTGGGAGAAAAATGCAAAGGTACAAGACAGCTTTTCCTTGCCAATATCTCTCTTTTGCAAAGAGCTGCGCATTGGAAAATTCAGGGCTATGCCGTGTAGATGATGGCCTAACAGGAGGCTTTAAAATTTTCTTTCTAGTGTCCTTCGTTTGCGAGAAAAATGCAAAGGTACAAGACAGCTTTTCCTTGCCAATATCTCTCTTTTGCAAAGAGCTACGCATTGGAAAATTCAGGGCTATACCGTGTAGATATAGCACTAACAGGAGGCTTTAAAATTTTCATTCTAGTGTCCTTCGTTTGGGAGAAAAATCCAATGGTACAAGACAGCTTTTCCTTGCCAATATCTCTCTTTTGCAAAGAGCTGCGCATTGGAAAATTCAGGGCTATGCCGTGTAGATGATGGCCTAACAGGAGGCTTTAAAATTTTCTTTCTAGTGTCCTTCTTTTGGGAGAAAAATGCAAAGGTACAAGACAGCATTTCCTTGCCAATATCTCTCTTTTGCAAAGAGCTGCGCATTGGAAAATTCAGGGCTATGCCGTGTAGATGATGGCCTAACAGGAGGCTTTAAAATTTTCTTTCTAGTGTCCTTCGTTTGGGAGAAAAATGCAAAGGTACAAGACAGCTTTTCCTTGCCAATATCTCTCTTTTGCAAAGAGCTGCGCATTGGAAAATTCAGGGCTATGCCGTGTAGATGATGGCCTAACAGGAGGCTTTAAAATTTTCTTTCTAGTGTCCTTCGTTTGGGAGAAAAATGCAAAGGTACAAGACAGCTTTTCCTTGCCAATATCTCTCTTTTGCAAAGAGCTGCGCATTGGAAAATTCAGGGCTATGCCGTGTAGATGATGGCCTAACAGGAGGCTTTAAAATTTTCTTTCTAGTGTCCTTCGTTTGGGAGAAAAATGCAAAGGTACAAGACAGCTTTTCCTTGCCAATATCTCTCTTTTGCAAAGAGCTACGCATTGGAAAATTCAGGGCTATACCGTGTAGATATAGCACTAACAGGAGGCTTTAAAATTTTCATTCTAGTGTCCTTCGTTTGGGAGAAAAATGCAAAGGTACAAGACAGCTTTTCCTTGCCAATATCTTTCTTTTGCAAAGAGCTGCGCATTGGAAAATTCAGGGCTATGCCGTGTAGATGATGGCCTAACAGGAGGCTTTAACATTTTCTTTCTAGTGTCCTTCGTTTGGAAGAAAAATGCAAAGGTACTAGACAGCTTTTCCTTGCCAATATCTCTCTTTTGCAAAGAGCTGCGCATTGGAAAATTCAGGGCTATGCCGTGTAGATGATGGCCTAACAGGAGGCTTTAAAATTTTCTTTCTAGTGTCCTTCGTTTGGGAGAAAAATGCAAAGGTACAAGACAGCTTTTCCTTGCCAATATCTCTCTTTTGCAAAGAGCTGCGCATTGGAAAATTCAGGGCTATGCCGTGTAGATGATGGCCTAACAGGAGGCCTTAAAATTTTCTTTCTAGTGTCCTTCGTTTGGGAGAAAAATGCAAAGGTACAAGACAGCTTTTCCTTGCCAATATCTCTCTTTTGCAAAGAGCTGCGCATTGGAAAATTCAGGGCTATGCCGTGTAGATGATGGCCTAACAGGAGGCTTTAAAACTTTCTTTCTAGTGTCCTTCGTTTGGAAGAAAAATGCAAAGGTACAAGACAGCTTTTCCTTGCCAATATCTCTCTTTTGCAAAGAGCTGCGCATTGGAAAATTCAGGGCTATGCCGTGTAGATGATGGCCTAACAGGAGGCTTTAAAATTTTCTTTCTAGTGTCCTTCGTTTGGGAGAAAAATGCAAAGGTACAAGACAGCTTTTGCTTGCCAATATCTCTCTTTTGCAAAGAGCTGCGCATTGGAAAATTCAGGGCTATGCCGTGTAGATGATGGCCTAACAGGAGGCTTTAAAATTTTCTTTCTGATGTCCTTCGTTTGCGAGAAAAATGCAAAGGTACAAGACAGCTTTTCCTTGCCAATATCTCTCTTTTGCAAAGAGCTACGCATTGGAAAATTCAGGGCTATACCGTGTAGATATAGCACTAACAGGAGGCTTTAAAATTTTCATTCTAGTGTCCTTCGTTTGGGAGAAAAATCCAATGGTACAAGACAGCTTTTCCTTGCCAATATCTCTCTTTTGCAAAGAGCTGCGCATTGGAAAATTCAGGGCTATGCCGTGTAGATGATGGCCTAACAGGAGGCTTTAAAATTTTCTTTCTAGTGTCCTTCGTTTGGGAGAAAAATGCAAAGGTACAAGACAGCTTTTCCTTGCCAATATCTCTCTTTTGCAAAGAGCTGCGCATTGGAAAATTCAGGGCTATGCCGTGTAGATGATGGCCTAACAGGAGGCTTTAAAATTTTCTTTCTAGTGTCCTTCGTTTGGGAGAAAAATGCAAAGGTACAAGACAGCTTTTCCTTGCCAATATCTCTCTTTTGCAAAGAGCTGCGCATTGGAAAATTCAGGGCTATGCCGTGTAGATGATGGCCTAACAGGAGGCTTTAAAATTTTCTTTCTAGTGTCCTTCGTTTGGGAGAAAAATGCAAAGGTACAAGACAGCTTTTCCTTGCCAATATCTCTCTTTTGCAAAGAGCTACGCATTGGAAAATTCAGGGCTATACCGTGTAGATATAGCACTAACAGGAGGCTTTAAAATTTTCATTCTAGTGTCCTTCGTTTGGGAGAAAAATCCAATGGTACTAGACAGCTTTTCCTTGCCAATATCTCTCTTTTGCAAAGAGCTGCGCATTGGAAAATTCAGGGCTATGCCGTGTAGATGATGGCCTAACAGGAGGCTTTAAAATTTTCTTTCTAGTGTCCTTCGTTTGGGAGAAAAATGCAAAGGTACAAGACAGCTTTTCCTTGCCAATATCTCTCTTTTGCAAAGAGCTGCGCATTGGAAAATTCAGGGCTATGCCGTGTAGATGATGGCCTAACAGGAGGCTTTAAAATTTTCTTTCTAGTGTCCTTCGTTTGGGAGAAAAATGCAAAGGTACAAGACAGCTTTTCCTTGCCAATATCTCTCTTTTGCAAAGAGCTGCGCATTGGAAAATTCAGGGCTATGCCTTGTAGATGATGGCCTAACAGGAGGCTTTAAAATTTTCTTTCTAGTGTCCTTCGTTTGGGAGAAAAATGCAAAGGTACAAGACAGCTTTTCCTTGCCAATATCTCTCTTTTGCAAAGAGATGCGCATTGGAAAATTCAGGGCTATGCCGTGTAGATGATGGCCTAACAGGAGGCTTTAAAATTTTCTTTCTAGTGTCCTTCGTTTGGGAGAAAAATGCAAAGGTACAAGACAGCTTTTCCTTGCCAATATCTCTCTTTTGCAAAGAGCTGCGCATTGGAAAATTCAGGGCTATGCCGTGTAGATGATGGCCTAACAGGAGGCTTTAAAATTTTCTTTCTAGTGTCCTTCGTTTGGGAGAAAAATGCAAAGGTACAAGACAGCTTTTCCTTGCCAATATCTCTCTTTTGCAAAGAGCTGCGCATTGGAAAATTCAGGGCTATGCCGTGTAGATGATGGCCTAACAGGAGGCTTTAAAATTTTCTTTCTAGTGTCCTTCGTTTGCGAGAAAAATGCAAAGGTACAAGACAGCTTTTCCTTGCCAATATCTCTCTTTTGCAAAGAGCTACGCATTGGAAAATTCAGGGCTATACCGTGTAGATATAGCACTAACAGGAGGCTTTAAAATTTTCATTCTAGTGTCCTTCGTTTGGGAGAAAAATCCAATGGTACAAGACAGCTTTTCCTTGCCAATATCTCTCTTTTGCAAAGAGCTGCGCATTGGAAAATTCAGGGCTATGCCGTGTAGATGATGGCCTAACAGGAGGCTTTAAAATTTTCTTTCTAGTGTCCTTCGTTTGGGAGAAAAATGCAAAGGTACAAGACAGCTTTTCCTTGCCAATATCTCTCTTTTGCAAAGAGCTGCGCATTGGAAAATTCAGGGCTATGCCGTGTAGATGATGGCCTAACAGGAGGCTTTAAAATTTTCTTTCTAGTGTCCTTCGTTTGGGAGAAAAATGCAAAGGTACAAGACAGCTTTTCCTTGCCAATATCTCTCTTTTGCAAAGAGCTACGCATTGGAAAATTCAGGGCTATACCGTGTAGATATAGCACTAACAGGAGGCTTTAAAATTTTCATTCTAGTGTCCTTCGTTTGGGAGAAAAATGCAAAGGTACAAGACAGCTTTTCCTTGCCAATATCTCTCTTTTGCAAAGAGCTACGCATTGGAAAATTCAGGGCTATACCGTGTAGATATAGCACTAACAGGAGGCTTTAAAATTTTCTTTCTAGTGTCCTTCGTTTGGGAGAAAAATGCAAAGGTACAAGACAGCTTTTCCTTGCCAATATCTCTCTTTTGCAAAGAGCTGCGCATTGGAAAATTCAGGGCTATGCCGTGTAGATGATGGCCTAACAGGAGGATTTAAAATTTTCTTTCTAGTGTCCTTCGTTTGGGAGAAAAATGCAAAGGTACAAGACAGCTTTTCCTTGCCAATATCTCTCTTTTGCAAAGAGCTGCGCATTGGAAAATTCAGGGCTATGCCGTGTAGATGATGGCCTAACAGGAGGCTTTAAAATTTTCTTTCTAGTGTCCTTCGTTTGGGAGAAAAATGCAAAGGTACAAGACAGCTTTTCCTTGCCAATATCTCTCTTTTGCAAAGAGCTGCGCATTG
Organism: Pseudophryne corroboree; assembly: GCF_028390025.1. NCBI lineage: Eukaryota > Metazoa > Chordata > Amphibia > Anura > Myobatrachidae > Pseudophryne > Pseudophryne corroboree. Next base: position 157,659 of record NW_026970361.1, read on the forward strand.
GAAAATTCAGGGCTATGCCGTGTAGATGATGGCCTAACAGGAGGCTTTAAAATTTTCTTTCTAGTGTCCTTCGTTTGGGAGAAAAATGCAAAGGTACAAGACAGCTTTTCCTTGCCAATATCTCTCTTTTGCAAAGAGCTACGCATTGGAAAATTCAGGGCTATACCGTGTAGATATAGCACTAACAGGAGGCTTTAAAATTTTCATTCTAGTGTCCTTCGTTTGGGAGAAAAATGCAAAGGTACAAGACAGCTTTTCCTTGCCAATATCTTTCTTTTGCAAAGAGCTGCGCATTGGAAAATTCAGGGCTATGCCGTGTAGATGATGGCCTAACAGGAGGCTTTAAAATTTTCTTTCTAGTGTCCTTCGTTTGGGAGAAAAATGCAAAGGTACAAGACAGCTTTTCCTTGCCAATATCTCTCTTTTGCAAAGAGCTGCGCATTGGAAAATTCAGGGCTATGCCGTGTAGATGATGGCCTAACAGGAGGCTTTAAAATTTTCTTTCTAGTGTCCTTCGTTTGGGAGAAAAATGCAAAGGTACAAGACAGCTTTTCCTTGCCAATATCTCTCTTTTGCAAAGAGCTGCGCATTGGAAAATTCAGGGCTATGCCGTGTAGATGATGGCCTAACAGGAGGTTTTAAAACTTTCTTTCTAGTGTCCTTCGTTTGGAAGAAAAATGCAAAGGTACAAGACAGCTTTTCCTTGCCAATATCTCTCTTTTGCAAAGAGCTGCGCATTGGAAAATTCAGGGCTATGCCGTGTAGATGATGGCCTAACAGGAGGCTTTAAAATTTTCTTTCTAGTGTCCTTCGTTTGGGAGAAAAATGCAAAGGTACAAGACAGCTTTTCCTTGCCAATATCTCTCTTTTGCAAAGAGCTGCGCATTGGAAAATTCAGGGCTATGCCGTGTAGATGATGGCCTAACAGGAGGCTTTAAAATTTTCTTTCTAGTGTCCTTCGTTTGGGAGAAAAATGCAAAGGTACAAGACAGCTTTTCCTTGCCAATATCTCTCTTTTGCAAAGAGCTACGCATTGGAAAATTCAGGGCTATACCGTGTAGATATAGCACTAACAGGAGGCTTTAAAATTTTCATTCTAGTGTCCTTCGTTTGGGAGAAAAATGCAAAGGTACAAGACAGCTTTTCCTTGCCAATATCTTTCTTTTGCAAAGAGCTGCGCATTGGAAAATTCAGGGCTATGCCGTGTAGATGATGGCCTAACAGGAGGCTTTAACATTTTCTTTCTAGTGTCCTTCGTTTGGAAGAAAAATGCAAAGGTACAAGACAGCTTTTCCTTGCCAATATCTCTCTTTTGCAAAGAGCTGCGCATTGGAAAATTCAGGGCTATGCCGTGTAGATGATGGCCTAACAGGAGGCTTTAAAATTTTCTTTCTAGTGTCCTTCGTTTGGGAGAAAAATGCAAAGGTACAAGACAGCTTTTCCTTGCCAATATCTCTCTTTTGCAAAGAGCTGCGCATTGGAAAATTCAGGGCTATGCCGTGTAGATGATGGCCTAACAGGAGGCTTTAAAATTTTCTTTCTAGTGTCCTTCGTTTGGGAGAAAAATGCAAAGGTACAAGACAGCTTTTCCTTGCCAATATCTCTCTTTTGCAAAGAGCTGCGCATTGGAAAATTCAGGGCTATGCCGTGTAGATGATGGCCTAACAGGAGGTTTTAAAACTTTCTTTCTAGTGTCCTTCGTTTGGAAGAAAAATGCAAAGGTACAAGACAGCTTTTCCTTGCCAATATCTCTCTTTTGCAAAGAGCTGCGCATTGGAAAATTCAGGGCTATGCCGTGTAGATGATGGCCTAACAGGAGGCTTTAAAATTTTCTTTCTAGTGTCCTTCGTTTGGGAGAAAAATGCAAAGGTACAAGACAGCTTTTCCTTGCCAATATCTCTCTTTTGCAAAGAGCTGCGCATTGGAAAATTCAGGGCTATGCCGTGTAGATGATGGCCTAACAGGAGGCTTTAAAATTTTCTTTCTAGTGTCCTTCGTTTGGGAGAAAAATGCAAAGGTACAAGACAGCTTTTCCTTGCCAATATCTCTCTTTTGCAAAGAGCTACGCATTGGAAAATTCAGTGCTATACCGTGTAGATATAGCACTAACAGGAGGCTTTAAAATTTTCATTCTAGTGTCCTTCGTTTGGGAGAAAAATCCAATGGTACTAGACAGCTTTTCCTTGCCAATATCTCTCTTTTGCAAAGAGCTGCGCATTGGAAAATTCAGGGCTATGCCGTGTAGATGATGGCCTAACAGGAGTCTTTAAAATTTTCTTTCTAGTGTCCTTCGTTTGGGAGAAAAATGCAAAGGTACAAGACAGCTTTTCCTTGCCAATATCTCTCTTTTGCAAAGAGCTGCGCATTGGAAAATTCAGGGCTATGCCGTGTAGATGATGGCCTAACAGGAGGCTTTAAAATTTTCTTTCTAGTGTCCTTCGTTTGGGAGAAAAATGCAAAGGTACAAGACAGCTTTTCCTTGCCAATATCTCTCTTTTGCAAAGAGCTGCGCATTGGAAAATTCAGGGCTATGCCGTGTAGATGATGGCCTAACAGGAGGCTTTAAAATTTTCTTTCTAGTGTCCTTCGTTTGGGAGAAAAATGCAAAGGTACAAGACAGCTTTTCCTTGCCAATATCTCTCTTTTGCAAAGAGATGCGCATTGGAAAATTCAGGGCTATGCCGTGTAGATGATGGCCTAACAGGAGGCTTTAAAATTTTCTTTCTAGTGTCCTTCGTTTGGGAGAAAAATGCAAAGGTACAAGACAGCTTTTCCTTGCCAATATCTCTCTTTTGCAAAGAGCTGCGCATTGGAAAATTCAGGGCTATGCCGTGTAGATGATGGCCTAACAGGAGGCTTTAAAATTTTCTTTCTAGTGTCCTTCGTTTGGGAGAAAAATGCAAAGGTACAAGACAGCTTTTCCTTGCCAATATCTCTCTTTTGCAAAGAGCTGCGCATTGGAAAATTCAGGGATATGCCGTGTAGATGATGGCCTAACAGGAGGCTTTAAAATTTTCTTTCTAGTGTCCTTCGTTTGCGAGAAAAATGCAAAGGTACAAGACAGCTTTTCCTTGCCAATATCTCTCTTTTGCAAAGAGCTACGCATTGGAAAATTCAGGGCTATACCGTGTAGATATAGCACTAACAGGAGGCTTTAAAATTTTCATTCTAGTGTCCTTCGTTTGGGAGAAAAATCCAATGGTACAAGACAGCTTTTCCTTGCCAATATCTCTCTTTTGCAAAGAGCTGCGCATTGGAAAATTCAGGGCTATGCCGTGTAGATGATGGCCTAACAGGAGGCTTTAAAATTTTCTTTCTAGTGTCCTTCGTTTGGGAGAAAAATGCAAAGGTACAAGACAGCTTTTCCTTGCCAATATCTCTCTTTTGCAAAGAGCTGCGCATTGGAAAATTCAGGGCTATGCCGTGTAGATGATGGCCTAACAGGAGGCTTTAAAATTTTCTTTCTAGTGTCCTTCGTTTGGGAGAAAAATGCAAAGGTACAAGACAGCTTTTCCTTGCCAATATCTCTCTTTTGCAAAGAGCTGCGCATTGGAAAATTCAGGGCTATGCCGTGTAGATGATGGCCTAACAGGAGGCTTTAAAACTTTCTTTCTAGTGTCCTTCGTTTGGAAGAAAAATGCAAAGGTACAAGACAGCTTTTCCTTGCCAATATCTCTCTTTTGCAAAGAGCTGCGCATTGGAAAATTCAGGGCTATGCCGTGTAGATGATGGCCTAACAGGAGGCTTTAAAATTTTCTTTCTAGTGTCCTTAGTTTGGGAGAAAAATGCAAAGGTACAAGACAGCTTTTCCTTGCCAATATCTCTCTTTTGCAAAGAGCTGCGCATTGGAAAATTCAGGGCTATGCCGTGTAGATGATGGCCTAACAGGAGGCTTTAAAATTTTCTTTCTAGTGTCCTTCGTTTGCGAGAAAAATGCAAAGGTACAAGACAGCTTTTCCTTGCCAATATCTCTCTTTTGCAAAGAGCTACGCATTGGAAAATTCAGGGCTATACCGTGTAGATATAGCACTAACAGGAGGCTTTAAAATTTTCATTCTAGTGTCCTTCGTTTATGGAGAAAAATCCAATGGTACAAGACAGCTTTTCCTTGCCAATATCTCTCTTTTGCAAAGAGCTGCGCATTGGAAAATTCAGGGCTATGCCGTGTAGATGATGGCCTAACAGGAGGCTTTAAAATTTTCTTTCTAGTGTCCTTCGTTTGGGAGAAAAATGCAAAGGTACAAGACAGCTTTTCCTTGCCAATATCTCTCTTTTGCAAAGAGCTGCGCATTGGAAAATTCAGGGCTATGCCGTGTAGATGATGGCCTAACAGGAGGCTTTAAAATTTTCTTTCTAGTGTCCTTCGTTTGGGAGAAAAATGCAAAGGTACAAGACAGCTTTTCCTTGCCAATATCTCTCTTTTGCAAAGAGCTGCGCATTGGAAAATTCAGGGCTATGCCGTGTAGATGATGGCCTAACAGGAGGCTTTAAAATTTTCTTTCTAGTGTCCTTCGTTTGGGAGAAAAATGCAAAGGTACAAGAAAGCTTTTCCTTTACAATATCTCTCTTTTGCAAAGAGCTGCGCATTGGAAAATTCAGGGCTATGCAGTGTAGATGATGGCCTAACAGGAGGCTTTAAAATTTTCTTTCTAGTGTCCTTCGTTTGGGAGAAAAATGCAAAGGTACAAGACAGCTTTTCCTTGCCAATATCTGTCTTTTGCAAAGAGCTACGCATTGGAAAATTCAGGGCTATACCGTGTAGATATAGCACTAACAGGAGGCTTTAAAATTTTCATTCTAGTGTCCTTCGTTTGGGAGAAAAATCCAATGGTACTAGACAGCTTTTCCTTGCCAATATCTCTCTTTTGCAAAGAGCTGCGCATTGGAAAATTCAGGGCTATGCCGTGTAGATGATGGCCTAACAGGAGGCTTTAAAATTTTCTTTCTAGTGTCCGTCGTTTGGGAGAAAAATGCAAAGGTACAAGACAGCTTTTCCTTGCCAATATCTCTCTTTTGCAAAGAGCTGCGCATTGGAAAATTCAGGGCTATGCCGTGTAGATGATGGCCTAACAGGAGGCTTTAAAATTTTCTTTCTAGTGTCCTTCGTTTGGGAGAAAAATGCAAAGGTACAAGACAGCTTTTCCTTGCCAATATCTCTCTTTTGCAAAGAGCTGCGCATTGGAAAATTCTGGGCTATGCCGTGTAGATGATGGCCTAACAGGAGGCTTTAAAATTTTCTTTCTAGTGTCCTTCGTTTGGGAGAAAAATGCAAAGGTACAAGACAGCTTTTCCTTGCCAATATCTCTCTTTTGCAAAGAGATGCGCATTGGAAAATTCAGGGCTATGCCGTGTAGATGATTTCCTAACAGGAGGCTTTAAAATTTTCTTTCTAGTGTCCTTCGTTTGGGAGAAAAATGCAAAGGTACAAGACAGCTTTTCCTTGCCAATATCTCTCTTTTGCAAAGAGCTGCGCATTGGAAAATTCAGGGCTATGCCGTGTAGATGATGGCCTAACAGGAGGCTTTAAAATTTTCTTTCTAGTGTCCTTCGTTTGGGAGAAAAATGCAAAGGTACAAGACAGCTTTTCCTTGCCAATATCTCTCTTTTGCAAAGAGCTGCGCATTGGAAAATTCAGGGCTATGCCGTGTAGATGATGGCCTAACAGGAGGCTTTAAAATTTTCTTTCTAGTGTCCTTCGTTTGGGAGAAAAATGCAAAGGTACAAGACAGCTTTTCCTTGCCAATATCTCTCTTTTGCAAAGAGCTACGCATTGGAAAATTCAGGGCTATTCCGTGTAGATATAGCACTAACAGGAGGCTTTAAAATTTTCATTCTAGTGTCCTTCGTTTGGGAGAAAAATCCAATGGTACAAGACAGCTTTTCCTTGCCAATATCTCTCTTTTGCAAAGAGCTGCGCATTGGAAAATTCAGGGCTATGCCGTGTAGATGATGGCCTAACAGGAGGCTTTAAAATTTTCTTTCTAGTGTCCTTCGTTTGGGAGAAAAATGCAAAGGTACAAGACAGCTTTTCCTTGCCAATATCTCTCTTTTGCAAAGAGCTGCGCATTGGAAAATTCAGGGCTATGCCGTGTAGATGATGGCCTAACAGGAGGCTTTAAAATTTTCTTTCTAGTGTCCTTCGTTTGGGAGAAAAATGCAAAGGTACAAGACAGCTTTTCCTTGCCAATATCTCTCTTTTGCAAAGAGCTGCGCATTGGAAAATTCAGGGCTATACCGTGTAGATATAGCACTAACAGGAGGCTTTAAAATTTTCATTCTAGTGTCCTTCGTTTGGGAGAAAAATCCAATGGTACAAGACAGCTTTTCCTTGCCAATATCTCTCTTTTGCAAATAGCTGCGCATTGGAAAATTCAGGGCTATGCCGTGTAGATGATGGCCTAACAGGAGGCTTTAAAATTTTCTTTCTAGTGTCCTTCGTTTGGGAGAAAAATGCAAAGGTACAAGACAGCTTTTCCTTGCCAATATCTCTCTTTTGCAAAGAGCTGCGCATTGGAAAATTCAGGGCTATGCCGTGTAGATGATGGCCTAACAGGAGGCTTTAAAATTTTCTTTCTAGTGTCCTTCGTTTGGGAGAAAAATGCAAAGGTACAAGACAGCTTTTCCTTGCCAATATCTCTCTTTTGCAAAGAGCTGCGCATTGGAAAATTCAGGGCTATGCCGTGTAGAAGATGGCCTAACAGGAGGCTTTAAAATTTTCTTTCTAGTGTCCTTCGTTTGGGAGAAAAATGCAAAGGTACAAGACAGCTTTTCCTTGCCAATATCTCTCTTTTGCAAAGAGCTGCGCATTGGAAAATTCAGGGCTATGCCGTGTAGATGATGGCCTAACAGGAGGCTTTAAAATTTTCTTTCTAGTGTCCTTCGTTTGGGAGAAAAATGCAAAGGTACAAGACAGCTTTTCCTTGCCAATATCTCTCTTTTGCAAAGAGCTGCGCATTGGAAAATTCAGGGCTATGCCGTGTAGATGATGGCCTAACAGGAGGCTTTAAAATTTTCTTTCTAGTGTCCTTCGTTTGGGAGAAAAATGCAAAGGTACAAGACAGCTTTTCCTTGCCAATATCTCTCTTTTGCAAAGAGCTACGCATTGGAAAATTCAGGGCTATACCGTGTAGATATAGCACTAACAGGAGGCTTTAAAATTTTCATTCTAGTGTCCTTCGTTTGGGAGAAAAATCCAATGGTACAAGACAGCTTTTCCTTGCCAATATCTCTCTTTTGCAAAGAGCTGCGCATTGGAAAATTCAGGGCTATGCCGTGTAGATGATGGCCTAACAGGAGGCTTTAAAATTTTCTTTCTAGTGTCCTTCGTTTGGGAGAAAAATGCAAAGGTACAAGACAGATTTTCCTTGCCAATATCTCTCTTTTGCAAAGAGCTGCGCATTGGAAAATTCAGGGCTATGCCGTGTAGATGATGGCCTAACAGGAGGCTTTAAAATTTTCTTTCTAGTGTCCTTCGTTTGGGAGAAAAATGCAAAGGTACAAGACAGCTTTTCCTTGCCAATATCTCTCTTTTGCAAAGAGCTGCGCATTGGAAAATTCAGGGCTATGCCGTGTAGATGATGGCCTAACAGGAGGCTTTAAAATTTTCTTTCTAGTGTCCTTCGTTTGGGAGAAAAATACAAAGGTACAAGACAGCTTTTCCTTGCCAATATCTCTCTTTTGCAAAGAGCTGCGCATTGGAAAATTCAGGGCTATGCCGTGTAGATGATGGCCTAACAGGAGGCTTTAAAATTTTCTTTCTAGTGTCCTTCGTTTGGGAGAAAAATGCAAAGGTACAAGACAGCTTTTCCTTGCCAATATCTCTCTTTTGCAAAGAGCTACGCATTGGAAAATTCAGGGCTATACCGTGTAGATATAGCACTAACAGGAGGCTTTAAAATTTTCATTCTAGTGTCCTTCGTTTGGGAGAAAAATCCAATGGTACTAGACAGCTTTTCCTTGCCAATATCTCTCTTTTGCAAAGAGCTGCGCATTGGAAAATTCAGGGCTATGCCGTGTAGATGATGGCCTAACAGGAGGCTTTAAAATGTTCTTTCTAGTGTCCTTCGTTTGGGAGAAAAATGCAAAGGTACAAGACAGCTTTTCCTTGCCAATATCTCTCTTTTGCAAAGAGCTGCGCATTGGAAAATTCAGGGCTATGCCGTGTAGATGATGGCCTAACAGGAGGCTTTAAAATTTTCTTTCTAGTGTCCTTCGTTTGGGAGAAAAATGCAAAGGTACAAGACAGCTTTTCCTTGCCAATATCTCTCTTTTGCAAAGAGCTGCGCATTGGAAAATTCAGGGCTATGCCGTGTAGATGATGGCCTAACAGGAGGCTTTAAAATTTTCTTTCTAGTGTCCTTCGTTTGCGAGAAAAATGCAAAGGTACAAGACAGCTTTTCCTTGCCAATATCTCTCTTTTGCAAAGAGCTGCGCATTGGAAAATTCAGGGCTATACCGTGTAGATATAGCACTAACAGGAGGCTTTAAAATTTTCATTCTAGTGTCCTTCGTTTGGGAGAAAAATCCAATGGTACAAGACAGCTTTTCCTTGCCAATATCTCTCTTTTGCAAAGAGCTGCGCATTGGAAAATTCAGGGCTATGCCGTGTAGATGATGGCCTAACAGGAGGCTTTAAACTTTTCTTTCTAGTGTCCTTCGTTTGGGAGAAAAATGCAAAGGTACAAGACAGCTTTTCCTTGCCAATATCTCCCTTTTGCAAAGAGCTGCGCATTGGAAAATTCAGTGCTATGCCGTGTAGATGATGGCCTAACAGGAGGCTTTAAAATTTTCTTTCTAGTGTCCTTCGTTTGGGAGAAAAATGCAAAGGTACAAGACAGCTTTTCCTTGCCAATATCTCTCTTTTGCAAAGAGCTGCGCATTGGAAAATTCAGGGCTATGCCGTGTAGATGATGGCCTAACAGGAGGCTTTAAAACTTTCTTTCTAGTGTCCTTCGTTTGGGAGAAAAATGCAAAGGTACAAGACAGCTTTTCCTTGCCAATATCTCTCTTTTGCAAAGAGCTGCGCATTGGAAAATTCAGGGCTATGCCGTGTAGATGATGGCCTAACAGGAGGCTTTAAAATTTTCTTTCTAGTGTCCTTCGTTTGGGAGAAAAATACAAAGGTACAAGACAGCTTTTCCTTGCCAATATCTCTCTTTTGCAAAGAGCTGCGCATTGGAAAATTCAAGGCTATGCCGTGTAGATGATGGCCTAACAGGAGGCTTTAAAATTTTCTTTCTAGTGTCCTTCGTTTGGGAGAAAAATGCAAAGGTACAAGACAGCTTTTCCTTGCCAATATCTCTCTTTTGCAAAGAGCTACGCATTGGAAAATTCAGGGCTATACCGTGTAGATATAGCACTAACAGGAGGCTTTAAAATTTTCATTCTAGTGTCCTTCGTTTGGGAGAAAAATCCAATGGTACTAGACAGCTTTTCCTTGCCAATATCTCTCTTTTGCAAAGAGCTGCGCATTGGAAAATTCAGGGCTATGCCGTGTAGATGATGGCCTAACAGGAGGCTTTAAAATTTTCTTTCTAGTGTCCTTCGTTTGGGAGAAAAATGCAAAGGTACAAGACAGCTTTTCCTTGCCAATATCTCTCTTTTGCAAAGAGCTGCGCATTGGAAAATTCAGGGCTATGCCGTGTAGATGATGGCCTAACAGGAGGCTTTAAAATTTTCTTTCTAGTGTCCTTCGTTTGGGAGAAAAATGCAAAGGTACAAGACAGCTTTTCCTTGCCAATATCTCTCTTTTGCAAAGAGCTGCGCATTGGAAAATTCAGGGCTATGCCGTGTAGAAGATGGCCTAACAGGAGGCTTTAAAATTTTCTTTCTAGTGTCCTTCGTTTGGGAGAAAAATGCAAAGGTACAAGACAGCTTTTCCTTGCCAATATCTCTCTTTTGCAAAGAGCTGCGCATTGGAAAATTCAGGGCTATGCCGTGTAGATGATGGCCTAACAGGAGGCTTTAAAATTTTCTTTCTAGTGTCCTTCGTTTGGGAGAAAAATGCAAAGGTACAAGACAGCTTTTCCTTGCCAATATCTCTCTTTTGCAAAGAGCTGCGCATTGGAAAATTCAGGGCTATGCCGTGTAGATGATGGCCTAACAGGAGGCTTTAAAATTTTCTTTCTAGTGTCCTTCGTTTGGGAGAAAAATGCAAAGGTACAAGACAGCTTTTCCTTGCCAATATCTCTCTTTTGCAAAGAGCTACGCATTGGAAAATTCAGGGCTATACCGTGTAGATATAGCACTAACAGGAGGCTTTAAAATTTTCATTCTAGTGTCCTTCGTTTGGGAGAAAAATCCAATGGTACAAGACAGCTTTTCCTTGCCAATATCTCTCTTTTGCAAAGAGCTGCGCATTGGAAAATTCAGGGCTATGCCGTGTAGATGATGGCCTAACAGGAGGCTTTAAAATTTTCTTTCTAGTGTCCTTCGTTTGGGAGAAAAATGCAAAGGTACAAGACAGATTTTCCTTGCCAATATCTCTCTTTTGCAAAGAGCTGCGCATTGGAAAATTCAGGGCTATGCCGTGTAGATGATGGCCTAACAGGAGGCTTTAAAATTTTCTTTCTAGTGTCCTTCGTTTGGGAGAAAAATGCAAAGGTACAAGACAGCTTTTCCTTGCCAATATCTCTCTTTTGCAAAGAGCTGCGCATTGGAAAATTCAGGGCTATGCCGTGTAGATGATGGCCTAACAGGAGGCTTTAAAATTTTCTTTCTAGTGTCCTTCGTTTGGGAGAAAAATACAAAGGTACAAGACAGCTTTTCCTTGCCAATATCTCTCTTTTGCAAAGAGCTGCGCATTGGAAAATTCAGGGCTATGCCGTGTAGATGATGGCCTAACAGGAGGCTTTAAAATTTTCTTTCTAGTGTCCTTCGTTTGGGAGAAAAATGCAAAGGTACAAGACAGCTTTTCCTTGCCAATATCTCTCTTTTGCAAAGAGCTACGCATTGGAAAATTCAGGGCTATACCGTGTAGATATAGCACTAACAGGAGGCTTTAAAATTTTCATTCTAGTGTCCTTCGTTTGGGAGAAAAATCCAATGGTACTAGACAGCTTTTCCTTGCCAATATCTCTCTTTTGCAAAGAGCTGCGCATTGGAAAATTCAGGGCTATGCCGTGTAGATGATGGCCTAACAGGAGGCTTTAAAATGTTCTTTCTAGTGTCCTTCGTTTGGGAGAAAAATGCAAAGGTACAAGACAGCTTTTCCTTGCCAATATCTCTCTTTTGCAAAGAGCTGCGCATTGGAAAATTCAGGGCTATGCCGTGTAGATGATGGCCTAACAGGAGGCTTTAAAATTTTCTTTCTAGTGTCCTTCGTTTGGGAGAAAAATGCAAAGGTACAAGACAGCTTTTCCTTGCCAATATCTCTCTTTTGCAAAGAGCTGCGCATTGGAAAATTCAGGGCTATGCCGTGTAGATGATGGCCTAACAGGAGGCTTTAAAATTTTCTTTCTAGTGTCCTTCGTTTGCGAGAAAAATGCAAAGGTACAAGACAGCTTTTCCTTGCCAATATCTCTCTTTTGCAAAGAGCTGCGCATTGGAAAATTCAGGGCTATACCGTGTAGATATAGCACTAACAGGAGGCTTTAAAATTTTCATTCTAGTGTCCTTCGTTTGGGAGAAAAATCCAATGGTACAAGACAGCTTTTCCTTGCCAATATCTCTCTTTTGCAAAGAGCTGCGCATTGGAAAATTCAGGGCTATGCCGTGTAGATGATGGCCTAACAGGAGGCTTTAAAATTTTCTTTCTAGTGTCCTTCGTTTGGGAGAAAAATGCAAAGGTACAAGACAGCTTTTCCTTGCCAATATCTCCCTTTTGCAAAGAGCTGCGCATTGGAAAATTCAGTGCTATGCCGTGTAGATGATGGCCTAACAGGAGGCTTTAAAATTTTCTTTCTAGTGTCCTTCGTTTGGGAGAAAAATGCAAAGGTACAAGACAGCTTTTCCTTGCCAATATCTCTCTTTTGCAAAGAGCTGCGCATTGGAAAATTCAGGGCTATGCCGTGTAGATGATGGCCTAACAGGAGGCTTTAAAACTTTCTTTCTAGTGTCCTTCGTTTGGGAGAAAAATGCAAAGGTACAAGACAGCTTTTCCTTGCCAATATCTCTCTTTTGCAAAGAGCTGCGCATTGGAAAATTCAGGGCTATGCCGTGTAGATGATGGCCTAACAGGAGGCTTTAAAATTTTCTTTCTAGTGTCCTTCGTTTGGGAGAAAAATACAAAGGTACAAGACAGCTTTTCCTTGCCAATATCTCTCTTTTGCAAAGAGCTGCGCATTGGAAAATTCAAGGCTATGCCGTGTAGATGATGGCCTAACAGGAGGCTTTAAAATTTTCTTTCTAGTGTCCTTCGTTTGGGAGAAAAATGCAAAGGTACAAGACAGCTTTTCCTTGCCAATATCTCTCTTTTGCAAAGAGCTACGCATTGGAAAATTCAGGGCTATACCGTGTAGATATAGCACTAACAGGAGGCTTTAAAATTTTCATTCTAGTGTCCTTCGTTTGGGAGAAAAATCCAATGGTACTAGACAGCTTTTCCTTGCCAATATCTCTCTTTTGCAAAGAGCTGCGCATTGGAAAATTCAGGGCTATGCCGTGTAGATGATGGCCTAACAGGAGGCTTTAAAATTTTCTTTCTAGTGTCCTTCGTTTGGGAGAAAAATGCAAAGGTACAAGACAGCTTTTCCTTGCCAATATCTCTCTTTTGCAAAGAGCTGCGCATTGGAAAATTCAGGGCTATGCCGTGTAGATGATGGCCTAACAGGAGGCTTTAAAATTTTCTTTCTAGTGTCCTTCGTTTGGGAGAAAAATGCAAAGGTACAAGACAGCTTTTCCTTGCCAATATCTCTCTTTTGCAAAGAGCTGCGCATTGGAAAATTCAGGGCTATGCCGTGTATATGATGGCCTAACAGGAGGCTTTAAAATTTTCTTTCTAGTGTCCTTCGTTTGCGAGAAAAATGCAAAGGTACAAGACAGCCTTTCCTTGCCAATATCTCTCTTTTGCAAAGAGCTGCGCATTGGAAAATTCAGGGCTATACCGTGTAGATATAGCACTAACAGGAGGCTTTAAAATTTTCATTCTAGTGTCCTTCGTTTGGGAGAAAAATCCAATGGTACAAGACAGCTTTTCCTTGCCAATATCTCTCTTTTGCAAAGAGCTGCGCATTGGAAAATTCAGGGCTATGCCGTGTAGATGATGGCCTAACAGGAGGCTTTAAAATTTTCTTTCTAGTGTCCTTCGTTTGGGAGAAAAATGCAAAGGTACAAGACAGCTTTTCCTTGCCAATATCTCCCTTTTGCAAAGAGCTGCGCATTGGAAAATTCAGTGCTATGCCGTGTAGATGATGGCCTAACAGGAGGCTTTTAAAATTTTCTTTCTAGTGTCCTTCGTTTGGGAGAAAAATGCAAAGGTACAAGACAGCTTTTCCTTGCCAATATCTCTCTTTTGCAAAGAGATGCGCATTGGAAAATTCAGGGCTATGCCGTGTAGATGATGGCCTAACAGGAGGCTTTAAAATTTTCTTTCTAGTGTCCTTCGTTTGGGAGAAAAATCCAATGGTACTAGACAGCTTTTCCTTGCCAATATCTCTCTTTTGCAAAGAGCTGCGCATTGGAAAATTCAGGGCTATGCCGTGTAGATGATGGCCTAACAGGAGGCTTTAAAATTTTCTTTCTAGTGTCCTTCGTTTGGGAGAAAAATGCAAAGGTACAAGACAGCTTTTCCTTGCCAATATCTCTCTTTTGCAAAGAGCTGCGCATTGGAAAATTCAGGGCTATGCCGTGTAGATGATGGCCTAACAGGAGGCTTTAAAATTTTCTTTCTAGTGTCCTTCGTTTGGGAGAAAAATGCAAAGGTACAAGACAGCTTTTCCTTGCCAATATCTCTCTTTTGCAAAGAGCTGCGCATTGGAAAATTCAGGGCTATGCCGTGTAGAAGATGGCCTAACAGGAGGCTTTAAAATTTTCTTTCTAGTGTCCTTCGTTTGGGAGAAAAATGCAAAGGTACAAGACAGCTTTTCCTTGCCAATATCTCTCTTTTGCAAAGAGCTGCGCATTGGAAAATTCAGGGCTATGCCGTGTAGATGATGGCCTAACAGGAGGCTTTAAAATTTTCTTTCTAGTGTCCTTCGTTTGGGAGAAAAATGCAAAGGTACAAGACAGCTTTTCCTTGCCAATATCTCTCTTTTGCAAAGAGCTGCGCATTGGAAAATTCAGGGCTATGCCGTGTAGATGATGGCCTAACAGGAGGCTTTAAAATTTTCTTTCTAGTGTCCTTCGTTTGGGAGAAAAATGCAAAGGTACAAGACAGCTTTTCCTTGCCAATATCTCTCTTTTGCAAAGAGCTACGCATTGGAAAATTCAGGGCTATACCGTGTAGATATAGCACTAACAGGAGGCTTTAAAATTTTCATTCTAGTGTCCTTCGTTTGGGAGAAAAATCCAATGGTACAAGACAGCTTTTCCTTGCCAATATCTCTCTTTTGCAAAGAGCTGCGCATTGGAAAATTCAGGGCTATGCCGTGTAGATGATGGCCTAACAGGAGGCTTTAAAATTTTCTTTCTAGTGTCCTTCGTTTGGGAGAAAAATGCAAAGGTACAAGACAGATTTTCCTTGCCAATATCTCTCTTTTGCAAAGAGCTGCGCATTGGAAAATTCAGGGCTATGCCGTGTAGATGATGGCCTAACAGGAGGCTTTAAAATTTTCTTTCTAGTGTCCTTCGTTTGGGAGAAAAATGCAAAGGTACAAGACAGCTTTTCCTTGCCAATATCTCTCTTTTGCAAAGAGCTGCGCATTGGAAAATTCAGGGCTATGCCGTGTAGATGATGGCCTAACAGGAGGCTTTAAAATTTTCTTTCTAGTGTCCTTCGTTTGGGAGAAAAATACAAAGGTACAAGACAGCTTTTCCTTGCCAATATCTCTCTTTTGCAAAGAGCTGCGCATTGGAAAATTCAGGGCTATGCCGTGTAGATGATGGCCTAACAGGAGGCTTTAAAATTTTCTTTCTAGTGTCCTTCGTTTGGGAGAAAAATGCAAAGGTACAAGACAGCTTTTCCTTGCCAATATCTCTCTTTTGCAAAGAGCTACGCATTGGAAAATTCAGGGCTATACCGTGTAGATATAGCACTAACAGGAGGCTTTAAAATTTTCATTCTAGTGTCCTTCGTTTGGGAGAAAAATCCAATGGTACTAGACAGCTTTTCCTTGCCAATATCTCTCTTTTGCAAAGAGCTGCGCATTGGAAAATTCAGGGCTATGCCGTGTAGATGATGGCCTAACAGGAGGCTTTAAAATGTTCTTTCTAGTGTCCTTCGTTTGGGAGAAAAATGCAAAGGTACAAGACAGCTTTTCCTTGCCAATATCTCCCTTTTGCAAAGAGCTGCGCATTGGAAAATTCAGTGCTATGCCGTGTAGATGATGGCCTAACAGGAGGCTTTAAAATTTTCTTTCTAGTGTCCTTCGTTTGGGAGAAAAATGCAAAGGTACAAGACAGCTTTTCCTTGCCAATATCTCTCTTTTGCAAAGAGCTGCGCATTGGAAAATTCAGGGCTATGCCGTGTAGATGATGGCCTAACAGGAGGCTTTAAAACTTTCTTTCTAGTGTCCTTCGTTTGGGAGAAAAATGCAAAGGTACAAGACAGCTTTTCCTTGCCAATATCTCTCTTTTGCAAAGAGCTGCGCATTGGAAAATTCAGGGCTATGCCGTGTAGATGATGGCCTAACAGGAGGCTTTAAAATTTTCTTTCTAGTGTCCTTCGTTTGGGAGAAAAATACAAAGGTACAAGACAGCTTTTCCTTGCCAATATCTCTCTTTTGCAAAGAGCTGCGCATTGGAAAATTCAAGGCTATGCCGTGTAGATGATGGCCTAACAGGAGGCTTTAAAATTTTCTTTCTAGTGTCCTTCGTTTGGGAGAAAAATGCAAAGGTACAAGACAGCTTTTCCTTGCCAATATCTCTCTTTTGCAAAGAGCTACGCATTGGAAAATTCAGGGCTATACCGTGTAGATATAGCACTAACAGGAGGCTTTAAAATTTTCATTCTAGTGTCCTTCGTTTGGGAGAAAAATCCAATGGTACTAGACAGCTTTTCCTTGCCAATATCTCTCTTTTGCAAAGAGCTGCGCATTGGAAAATTCAGGGCTATGCCGTGTAGATGATGGCCTAACAGGAGGCTTTAAAATTTTCTTTCTAGTGTCCTTCGTTTGGGAGAAAAATGCAAAGGTACAAGACAGCTTTTCCTTGCCAATATCTCTCTTTTGCAAAGAGCTGCGCATTGGAAAATTCAGGGCTATGCCGTGTAGATGATGGCCTAACAGGAGGCTTTAAAATTTTCTTTCTAGTGTCCTTCGTTTGGGAGAAAAATGCAAAGGTACAAGACAGCTTTTCCTTGCCAATATCTCTCTTTTGCAAAGAGCTGCGCATTGGAAAATTCAGGGCTATGCCGTGTATATGATGGCCTAACAGGAGGCTTTAAAATTTTCTTTCTAGTGTCCTTCGTTTGCGAGAAAAATGCAAAGGTACAAGACAGCCTTTCCTTGCCAATATCTCTCTTTTGCAAAGAGCTGCGCATTGGAAAATTCAGGGCTATACCGTGTAGATATAGCACTAACAGGAGGCTTTAAAATTTTCATTCTAGTGTCCTTCGTTTGGGAGAAAAATCCAATGGTACAAGACAGCTTTTCCTTGCCAATATCTCTCTTTTGCAAAGAGCTGCGCATTGGAAAATTCAGGGCTATGCCGTGTAGATGATGGCCTAACAGGAGGCTTTAAAATTTTCTTTCTAGTGTCCTTCGTTTGGGAGAAAAATGCAAAGGTACAAGACAGCTTTTCCTTGCCAATATCTCCCTTTTGCAAAGAGCTGCGCATTGGAAAATTCAGGGCTATGCCGTGTAGATGATGGCCTAACAGGAGGCTTTAAAATTTTCTTTCTAGTGTCCTTCGTTTGGGAGAAAAATGCAAAGGTACAAGACAGCTTTTCCTTGCCAATATCTCTCTTTTGCAAAGAGCTGCGCATTGGAAAATTCAGGGCTATGCCGTGTAGATGATGGCCTAACAGGAGGCTTTAAAATTTTCTTTCTAGTGTCCTTCGTTTGGGAAAATTTTAAAGCCTCCTGTTAGGCCATCATCTACACGGCATAGCCCTGAATTTTCCAATGCGCAGCTCTTTGCAAAAGAGAGATATTGGCAAGGAAAAGCTGTCTTTTACCATTGGATTTTTCTCCCAAACGAAAGACACTAGAATGAAAATTTTAAAGCCTCCTGTTAGTGCTTTTATCTACACGGTATAGCCCTGAATTTTCCAATGCGTAGCTCTTTGCAAAAGAGAGATATTGGCAAGGAAAAGCTGTCTTGTACCTTTGCATTTTTCTCCCAAACGAAGGACACTAGAAAGAAAATTTTAAAGCCTCCTGTTAGGCCATCGTCTACACGGCATAGCCCTGAATTTTCCAATGCGCAGCTCTTTGCAAAAGAGAGATATTGGCAAGGAAAAGCTGTCTTGTACCTTTGCATTTTTCTCCCAAACGAATGACACTAGAAAGAAAATTTTAAAGCCTCCTGTTAGGCCATCATCTACACGGCATAGCCCTGAATTTTCCAATGCGCAGCTCTATGCAAAAGAGAGATATTGGCAAGGAAAAGCTGTCTTGTACCTTTGCATTTTTCTCCCAAACGAAGGACACTAGAAAGAAAATTTTAAAGCCTCCTGTTAGGCCATCATCTACACGGCATAGCCCTGAATTTTCCAATGCGCAGCTCTTTGCAAAAGAGAGATATTGGCAAGGAAAAGCTGTCTTGTACCTTTGCATTTTTCTTCCAAACGAAGGACACTAGAAAGAAAATTTTAAAGCCTCCTGTTAGGCCATCATCTACACGGCATAGCCCTGAATTTTCCAATGCGCAGCTCTTTGCAAAAGAGAGATATTGGCAAGGAAAAGCTGTCTTGTACCTTTGCATTTTTCTCCCAAACGAAGGACACTAGAAAGAAAATTTTAAAGCCTCCTGTTAGGCCATCATCTACACGGCATAGCCCTGAATTTTCCAATGCGCAGCTCTTTGCAAAAGAGAGATATTGGCAAGGAAAACCTGTCTTGTACCTTTGCATTTTTCTCCCAAACGAAGGACACTAGAAAGAACATTTTAAAGCCTCCTGTTAGGCCATCATCTACACGGCATAGCCCTGAATTTTCCAATGCGCAGCTCTTTGCAAAAGAGAGATATTGGCAAGGAAAAGCTGTCTTGTACCTTTGCATTTTTCTCCCAAACGAAGGACACTTGAAAGAAAATTTTAAAGCCTCCTGTTAGGCCATCATCTACACGGCATAGCCCTGAATTTTCCAATGCGCAGCTCTTTGGAAAAGAGAGATATTGGCAAGGAAAAGCTGTCTTGTACCTTTGCATTTTTCTCCCAAACGAAGGACACTAGAAAGAAAATTTTAAAGCCTCCTGTTAGGCCATCATCTACACGGCATAGCCCTGAATTTTCCAATGCGCAGCTCTTTGCAAAAGAGAGATATTGGCAAGGAAAACCTGTCTTGTACCTTTGCAATTTTCTCGCAAACGAAGGACACTAGAAAGAAAATTTTAAAGCCTCCTGTTAGGCCATCATCTACACGGCATAGCCCTGAATTTTCCAATGCGCAGCTCTTTGCAAAAGAGAGATATTGGCAAGGAAAAGCTGTCTTGTACCTTTGCATTTTTCTCCCAAACGAAGGACACAAGAAAGAAAATTTTAAAGCCTCCTGTTAGGCCATCATCTACACGGCATAGCCCTGAATTTTCCAATGCGCAGCTCTTTGCAAAAGAGAGATATTGGCAAGGAAAAGCTGTCTTGTACCTTTGCATTTTTCTCCCAAACGAAGGACACTAGAAAGAAAATTTTAAAGCCTCCTGTTAGGCCATCATCTACACGGCATAGCCCTGAATTTTCCAATGCGCAGCTCTTTGCAAAAGAGAGATATTGGCAAGGAAAAGCTGTCTTGTACCATTGGATTTTTCTCCCAAACGAAGGACACTAGAATGAAAATTTTAAAGCCTCCTGTTAGTGCTATATCTACACGGTATAGCCCTGAATTTTCCAATGCGTAGCTCTTTGCAAAAGAGAAATATTGGCAAGGAAAAGCTGTCTTGTACCTTTGCATTTTTCTCGCAAACGAAGGACACTAGAAAGAAAATTTTAAAGCCTCCTGTTAGGCCATCATCTACACGGCATAGCCCTGAATTTTCCAATGCGCAGCTCTTTGCAAAAGAGAGATATTGGCAAGGAAAAGCTGTCTTGTACCTTTGCATTTTTCTCCCAAACGAAGGACACTAGAAAGAAAATTTTAAAGCCTCCTGTTAGGCCATCATCTACACGGCATAGCCCTGAATTTTCCAATGCGCAGCTCTTTGCAAAAGAGAGATATTGGCAAGGAAAAGCTGTCTTGTACCTTTGCATTTTTCTCGCAAACGAAGGACACTAGAAAGAAAATTTTAAAGCCTCCTGTTAGGCCATCATCTACACGGCATAGCCCTGAATTTTCCAATGCGCAGCTCTTTGCAAAAGAGAGATATTGGCAAGGAAAAGCTGTCTTGTACCTTTGCATTTTTCTCCCAAACGAAGGACATTAGAAAGAAAATTTTAAAGCCTCCTGTTAGGCCATCATCTACACGGCATAGCCCTGAATTTTCCAATGCGCAGCTCTTTGCAAAAGAGAGATATTGGCAAGGAAAAGCTGTCTTGTACCTTTGCATTTTTCTCCCAAACGAAGGACACTAGAAAGAAAATTTTAAAGCCTCCTGTTAGGCCATCATCTACACGGCATAGCCCTGAATTTTCCAATGCGCAGCTCTTTGCAAAAGAGAGATATTGGCAAGGAAAAGCTGTCTTGTACCTTTGCATTTTTCTCGCAAACGAAGGACACTAGAAAGAAAATTTTAAAGCCTCCTGTTAGGCCATCATCTACACGGCATAGCCCTGAATTTTCCAATGCGCAGCTCTTTGCAAAAGAGAGATATTGGCAAGGAAAACCTGTCTTGTACCTTTGCATTTTTCTCCCAAACGAAGGACACTAGAATGAAAATTTTAAAGCCTCCTGTTAGTGCTATATCTACACGGTATAGCCCTGAATTTTCCAATGCGTAGCTCTTTGCAAAAGAGAGATATTGGCAAGGAAAAGCTGTCTTGTACCTTTGCATTTTTCTCCCAAACGAAGGACACTAGAAAGAAAATTTTAAAGCCTCCTGTTAGGCCATCATCTACACGGCATAGCCCTGAATTTTCCAATGCGCAGCTCTTTGCAAAAGAGAGATATTGGCAAGGAAAACCTGTCTTGTACCTTTGCATTTTTCTCCCAAACGAAGGACACTAGAAAGAAAATTTTAAAGCCTCCTGTTAGTGCTATATCTACACGGTATAGCCCTGAATTTTCCAATGCGTAGCTCTTTGCAAAAGAGAGATATTGGCAAGGAAAAGCTGTCTTGTACCTTTGCATTTTTCTCCCAAACGAAGGACACTAGAAAGAAAATTTTAAAGCCTCCTGTTAGGCCATCATCTACACGGTATAGCCCTGAATTTTCCAATGCGTAGCTCTTTGCAAAAGAGAGATATTGGCAAGGAAAAGCTGTCTTGTACCTTTGCATTTTTCTCGCAAACGAAGGACACTAGAAAGAAAATTTTAAAGCCTCCTGTTAGGCCATCATCTACACGGCATAGCCCTAAATTTTCCAATGCGCAGCTCTTTGCAAAAGAGAGATATTGGCAAGGAAAAGCTGTCTTGTACCTTTGCATTTTTCTCCCAAACGAAGGACACTAGAAAGAAAATTTTAAAGCCTCCTGTTAGGCCATCATCTACACGGCATAGCCCTGAATTTTCCAATGCGCAGCTCTTTGCAAAAGAGAGATATTGGCAAGGAAAAGCTGTCTTGTACCTTTGCATTTTTCTCGCAAACGAAGGACACTAGAAAGAAAATTTTAAAGCCTCCTGTTAGGCCATCATCTACACGGCATAGCCCTGAATTTTCCAATGCGCAGCTCTTTGCAAAAGAGAGATATTGGCAAGGAAAAGCTGTCTTGTACCTTTGCATTTTTCTCGCAAACGAAGGACACTAGAAAGAAAATTTTAAAGCCTCCTGTTAGGCCATCATCTACACGGCATAGCCCTGAATTTTCCAATGCGCAGCTCTTTGCAAAAGAGAGATATTGGCAAGGAAAAGCTGTCTTGTACCTTTGCATTTTTCTCCCAAACGAAGGACATTAGAAAGAAAATTTTAAAGCCTCCTGTTAGGCCATCATCTACACGGCATAGCCCTGAATTTTCCAATGCGCAGCTCTTTGCAAAAGAGAGATATTGGCAAGGAAAAGCTGTCTTGTACCTTTGCATTTTTCTCCCAAACGAAGGACACTAGAAAGAAAATTTTAAAGCCTCCTGTTAGGCCATCATCTACACGGCATAGCCCTGAATTTTCCAATGCGCAGCTCTTTGCAAAAGAGAGATATTGGCAAGGAAAAGCTGTCTTGTACCTTTGCATTTTTCTCGCAAACGAAGGACACTAGAAAGAAAATTTTAAAGCCTCCTGTTAGGCCATCATCTACACGGCATAGCCCTGAATTTTCCAATGCGCAGCTCTTTGCAAAAGAGAGATATTGGCAAGGAAAACCTGTCTTGTACCTTTGCATTTTTCTCCCAAACGAAGGACACTAGAATGAAAATTTTAAAGCCTCCTGTTAGTGCTATATCTACACGGTATAGCCCTGAATTTTCCAATGCGTAGCTCTTTGCAAAAGAGAGATATTGGCAAGGAAAAGCTGTCTTGTACCTTTGCATTTTTCTCCCAAACGAAGGACACTAGAAAGAAAATTTTAAAGCCTCCTGTTAGGCCATCATCTACACGGCATAGCCCTGAATTTTCCAATGCGCAGCTCTTTGCAAAAGAGAGATATTGGCAAGGAAAACCTGTCTTGTACCTTTGCATTTTTCTCCCAAACGAAGGACACTAGAAAGAAAATTTTAAAGCCTCCTGTTAGTGCTATATCTACACGGTATAGCCCTGAATTTTCCAATGCGTAGCTCTTTGCAAAAGAGAGATATTGGCAAGGAAAAGCTGTCTTGTACCTTTGCATTTTTCTCCCAAACGAAGGACACTAGAAAGAAAATTTTAAAGCCTCCTGTTAGGCCATCATCTACACGGTATAGCCCTGAATTTTCCAATGCGTAGCTCTTTGCAAAAGAGAGATATTGGCAAGGAAAAGCTGTCTTGTACCTTTGCATTTTTCTCGCAAACGAAGGACACTAGAAAGAAAATTTTAAAGCCTCCTGTTAGGCCATCATCTACACGGCATAGCCCTAAATTTTCCAATGCGCAGCTCTTTGCAAAAGAGAGATATTGGCAAGGAAAAGCTGTCTTGTACCTTTGCATTTTTCTCCCAAACGAAGGACACTAGAAAGAAAATTTTAAAGCCTCCTGTTAGGCCATCATCTACACGGCATAGCCCTGAATTTTCCAATGCGCAGCTCTTTGCAAAAGAGAGATATTGGCAAGGAAAAGCTGTCTTGTACCTTTGCATTTTTCTCGCAAACGAAGGACACTAGAAAGAAAATTTTAAAGCCTCCTGTTAGGCCATCATCTACACGGCATAGCCCTGAATTTTCCAATGCGCAGCTCTTTGCAAAAGATATTGGCAAGGAAAAGCTGTCTTGTACCTTTGCATTTTTCTCCCAAACGAAGGACACTAGAAAGAAAATTTTAAAGCCTCCTGTTAGGCCATCATCTACACGGCATAGCCCTGAATTTTCCAATGCGCAGCTCTTTGCAAAAGAGAGATATTGGCAAGGAAAAGCTGTCTTGTACCTTTGCATTTTTCTCCCAAACGAAGGACACTAGAAAGAAAATTTTAAAGCCTCCTGTTAGGCCATCATCTACACGGCATAGCCCTGAATTTTCCAATACGCAGCTCTTTGCAAAAGAGAGATATTGGCAAGGAAAAGCTGTCTTGTACCTTTGCAATTTTCTCGCAAACGAAGGACACTAGAAAGAAAATTTTAAAGCCTCCTGTTAGGCCATCATCTACACGGCATAGCCCTGAATTTTCCAATGCGCAGCTCTTTGCAAAAGAGAGATATTGGCAAGGAAAAGCTGTCTTGTACCTTTGCATTTTTCTCGCAAACAAAGGACACTAGAAAGAAAATTTTAAAGCCTCCTGTTAGGCCATCATCTACACGGCATAGCCCTGAATTTTCCAATGCGCAGCTCTTTGCAAAAGAGAGATATTGGCAAGGAAAAGCTGTCTTGTACCTTTGCATTTTTCTCCCAAACGAAGGACACTAGAAAGAAAATTTTAAAGCCTCCTGTTAGGCCATCATCTACACGGCATAGCCCTGAATTTTGCAATGCGCAGCTCTTTGCAAAAGAGAGATATTGGCAAGGAAAAGCTGTCTTGTACCGTTGCATTTTTCTCCCAAACGAAGGACACTAGAAAGAAAATTTTAAAGCCTCCTGTTAGGCCATCATCTATACGGCATAGCCCTGAATTTTCCAATGCGCAGCTCTTTGCAAAAGAGAGATATTGGCAAGGAAAAGCTGTCTTGTACCTTTGCATTTTTCTCCCAAACGAAGGACACTAGAAAGAAAATTTTAAAGCCTCCTGTTAGGCCATCATCTACACGGTATAGTCCTGAATTTTCCAATGCGCAGCTCTTTGCAAAAGAGAGATATTGGCAAGGAAAAGCTGTCTTGTACCTTTGCATTTTTCTCCCAAACGAAGGACACTAGAAAGAAAATTTTAAAGCCTCCTGTTAGGCCATCATCTACACGGCATAGCCCTGAATTTTCCAATGCGCAGCTCTTTGCAAAAGAGAGATATTGGCAAGGAAAAGCTGTCTTGTACCTTTGCATTTTTCTCCCAAACGAAGGACACTAGAAAGAAAATTTTAAAGCCTCCTGTTAGGCCATCATCTACACGGCATAGCCCTGAATTTTCCAATACGCAGCTCTTTGCAAAAGAGAGATATTGGCAAGGAAAAGCTGTCTTGTACCTTTGTATTTTTCTCCCAAACGAAGGACATTAGAAAGAAAATTTTAAAGCCTCCTGTTAGGCCATCATCTACACGGCATAGCCCTGAATTTTCCAATGCGCAGCTCTTTGCAAAAGAGAGATATTGGCAAGGAAAAGCTGTCTTGTACCTTTGCATTTTTCTCCCAAACGAAGGACACTAGAAAGAAAATTTTAAAGCCTCCTGTTAGGCCATCATCTACACGGCATAGCCCTGAATTTTCCAATGCGCAGCTCTTTGCAAAAGAGAGATATTGGCAAGGAAAAGCTTTCTTGTACCTTTGCATTTTTCTCGCAAACGAAGGACACTAGAAAGAAAATTTTAAAGCCTCCTGTTAGGCCATCATCTACACGGCATAGCCCTGAATTTTCCAATGCGCAGCTCTTTGCAAAAGAGAGATATTGGCAAGGAAAACCTGTCTTGTACCTTTGCATTTTTCTCCCAAACGAAGGACACTAGAATGAAAATTTTAAAGCCTCCTGTTAGTGCTATATCTACACGGTATAGCCCTGAATTTTCCAATGCGTAGCTCTTTGCAAAAGAGAGATATTGGCAAGGAAAAGCTGTCTTGTACCTTTGCATTTTTCTCCCAAACGAAGGACACTAGAAAGAAAATTTTAAAGCCTCCTGTTAGGCCATCATCTACACGGCATAGCCCTGAATTTTCCAATGCGCAGCTCTTTGCAAAAGAGAGATATTGGCAAGGAAAACCTGTCTTGTACCTTTGCATTTTTCTCCCAAACGAAGGACACTAGAAAGAAAATTTTAAAGCCTCCTGTTAGTGCTATATCTACACGGTATAGCCCTGAATTTTCCAATGCGTAGCTCTTTGCAAAAGAGAGATATTGGCAAGGAAAAGCTGTCTTGTACCTTTGCATTTTTCTCCCAAACGAAGGACACTAGAAAGAAAATTTTAAAGCCTCCTGTTAGGCCATCATCTACACGGTATAGCCCTGAATTTTCCAATGCGTAGCTCTTTGCAAAAGAGAGATATTGGCAAGGAAAAGCTGTCTTGTACCTTTGCATTTTTCTCGCAAACGAAGGACACTAGAAAGAAAATTTTAAAGCCTCCTGTTAGGCCATCATCTACACGGCATAGCCCTAAATTTTCCAATGCGCAGCTCTTTGCAAAAGAGAGATATTGGCAAGGAAAAGCTGTCTTGTACCTTTGCATTTTTCTCCCAAACGAAGGACACTAGAAAGAAAATTTTAAAGCCTCCTGTTAGGCCATCATCTACACGGCATAGCCCTGAATTTTCCAATGCGCAGCTCTTTGCAAAAGAGAGATATTGGCAAGGAAAAGCTGTCTTGTACCTTTGCATTTTTCTCGCAAACGAAGGACACTAGAAAGAAAATTTTAAAGCCTCCTGTTAGGCCATCATCTACACGGCATAGCCCTGAATTTTCCAATGCGCAGCTCTTTGCAAAAGATATTGGCAAGGAAAAGCTGTCTTGTACCTTTGCATTTTTCTCCCAAACGAAGGACACTAGAAAGAAAATTTTAAAGCCTCCTGTTAGGCCATCATCTACACGGCATAGCCCTGAATTTTCCAATGCGCAGCTCTTTGCAAAAGAGAGATATTGGCAAGGAAAAGCTGTCTTGTACCTTTGCATTTTTCTCCCAAACGAAGGACACTAGAAAGAAAATTTTAAAGCCTCCTGTTAGGCCATCATCTACACGGCATAGCCCTGAATTTTCCAATACGCAGCTCTTTGCAAAAGAGAGATATTGGCAAGGAAAAGCTGTCTTGTACCTTTGCAATTTTCTCGCAAACGAAGGACACTAGAAAGAAAATTTTAAAGCCTCCTGTTAGGCCATCATCTACACGGCATAGCCCTGAATTTTCCAATGCGCAGCTCTTTGCAAAAGAGAGATATTGGCAAGGAAAAGCTGTCTTGTACCTTTGCATTTTTCTCGCAAACAAAGGACACTAGAAAGAAAATTTTAAAGCCTCCTGTTAGGCCATCATCTACACGGCATAGCCCTGAATTTTCCAATGCGCAGCTCTTTGCAAAAGAGAGATATTGGCAAGGAAAAGCTGTCTTGTACCTTTGCATTTTTCTCCCAAACGAAGGACACTAGAAAGAAAATTTTAAAGCCTCCTGTTAGGCCATCATCTACACGGCATAGCCCTGAATTTTGCAATGCGCAGCTCTTTGCAAAAGAGAGATATTGGCAAGGAAAAGCTGTCTTGTACCGTTGCATTTTTCTCCCAAACGAAGGACACTAGAAAGAAAATTTTAAAGCCTCCTGTTAGGCCATCATCTATACGGCATAGCCCTGAATTTTCCAATGCGCAGCTCTTTGCAAAAGAGAGATATTGGCAAGGAAAAGCTGTCTTGTACCTTTGCATTTTTCTCCCAAACGAAGGACACTAGAAAGAAAATTTTAAAGCCTCCTGTTAGGCCATCATCTACACGGTATAGTCCTGAATTTTCCAATGCGCAGCTCTTTGCAAAAGAGAGATATTGGCAAGGAAAAGCTGTCTTGTACCTTTGCATTTTTCTCCCAAACGAAGGACACTAGAAAGAAAATTTTAAAGCCTCCTGTTAGGCCATCATCTACACGGCATAGCCCTGAATTTTCCAATGCGCAGCTCTTTGCAAAAGAGAGATATTGGCAAGGAAAAGCTGTCTTGTACCTTTGCATTTTTCTCCCAAACGAAGGACACTAGAAAGAAAATTTTAAAGCCTCCTGTTAGGCCATCATCTACACGGCATAGCCCTGAATTTTCCAATACGCAGCTCTTTGCAAAAGAGAGATATTGGCAAGGAAAAGCTGTCTTGTACCTTTGTATTTTTCTCCCAAACGAAGGACATTAGAAAGAAAATTTTAAAGCCTCCTGTTAGGCCATCATCTACACGGCATAGCCCTGAATTTTCCAATGCGCAGCTCTTTGCAAAAGAGAGATATTGGCAAGGAAAAGCTGTCTTGTACCTTTGCATTTTTCTCCCAAACGAAGGACACTAGAAAGAAAATTTTAAAGCCTCCTGTTAGGCCATCATCTACACGGCATAGCCCTGAATTTTCCAATGCGCAGCTCTTTGCAAAAGAGAGATATTGGCAAGGAAAAGCTTTCTTGTACCTTTGCATTTTTCTCGCAAACGAAGGACACTAGAAAGAAAATTTTAAAGCCTCCTGTTAGGCCATCATCTACACGGCATAGCCCTGAATTTTCCAATGCGCAGCTCTTTGCAAAAGAGAGATATTGGCAAGGAAAACCTGTCTTGTACCTTTGCATTTTTCTCCCAAACGAAGGACACTAGAATGAAAATTTTAAAGCCTCCTGTTAGTGCTATATCTACACGGTATAGCCCTGAATTTTCCAATGCGTAGCTCTTTGCAAAAGAGAGATATTGGCAAGGAAAAGCTGTCTTGTACCTTTGCATTTTTCTCCCAAACGAAGGACACTAGAAAGAAAATTTTAAAGCCTCCTGTTAGGCCATCATCTACACGGCATAGCCCTGAATTTTCCAATGCGCAGCTCTTTGCAAAAGAGAGATATTGGCAAGGAAAACCTGTCTTGTACCTTTGCATTTTTCTCCCAAACGAAGGACACTAGAAAGAAAATTTTAAAGCCTCCTGTTAGTGCTATATCTACACGGTATAGCCCTGAATTTTCCAATGCGTAGCTCTTTGCAAAAGAGAGATATTGGCAAGGAAAAGCTGTCTTGTACCTTTGCATTTTTCTCCCAAACGAAGGACACTAGAAAGAAAATTTTAAAGCCTCCTGTTAGGCCATCATCTACACGGTATAGCCCTGAATTTTCCAATGCGTAGCTCTTTGCAAAAGAGAGATATTGGCAAGGAAAAGCTGTCTTGTACCTTTGCATTTTTCTCGCAAACGAAGGACACTAGAAAGAAAATTTTAAAGCCTCCTGTTAGGCCATCATCTACACGGCATAGCCCTAAATTTTCCAATGCGCAGCTCTTTGCAAAAGAGAGATATTGGCAAGGAAAAGCTGTCTTGTACCTTTGCATTTTTCTCCCAAACGAAGGACACTAGAAAGAAAATTTTAAAGCCTCCTGTTAGGCCATCATCTACACGGCATAGCCCTGAATTTTCCAATGCGCAGCTCTTTGCAAAAGAGAGATATTGGCAAGGAAAAGCTGTCTTGTACCTTTGCATTTTTCTCGCAAACGAAGGACACTAGAAAGAAAATTTTAAAGCCTCCTGTTAGGCCATCATCTACACGGCATAGCCCTGAATTTTCCAATGCGCAGCTCTTTGCAAAAGATATTGGCAAGGAAAAGCTGTCTTGTACCTTTGCATTTTTCTCCCAAACGAAGGACACTAGAAAGAAAATTTTAAAGCCTCCTGTTAGGCCATCATCTACACGGCATAGCCCTGAATTTTCCAATGCGCAGCTCTTTGCAAAAGAGAGATATTGGCAAGGAAAAGCTGTCTTGTACCTTTGCATTTTTCTCCCAAACGAAGGACACTAGAAAGAAAATTTTAAAGCCTCCTGTTAGGCCATCATCTACACGGCATAGCCCTGAATTTTCCAATACGCAGCTCTTTGCAAAAGAGAGATATTGGCAAGGAAAAGCTGTCTTGTACCTTTGCAATTTTCTCGCAAACGAAGGACACTAGAAAGAAAATTTTAAAGCCTCCTGTTAGGCCATCATCTACACGGCATAGCCCTGAATTTTCCAATGCGCAGCTCTTTGCAAAAGAGAGATATTGGCAAGGAAAAGCTGTCTTGTACCTTTGCATTTTTCTCGCAAACAAAGGACACTAGAAAGAAAATTTTAAAGCCTCCTGTTAGGCCATCATCTACACGGCATAGCCCTGAATTTTCCAATGCGCAGCTCTTTGCAAAAGAGAGATATTGGCAAGGAAAAGCTGTCTTGTACCTTTGCATTTTTCTCCCAAACGAAGGACACTAGAAAGAAAATTTTAAAGCCTCCTGTTAGGCCATCATCTACACGGCATAGCCCTGAATTTTGCAATGCGCAGCTCTTTGCAAAAGAGAGATATTGGCAAGGAAAAGCTGTCTTGTACCGTTGCATTTTTCTCCCAAACGAAGGACACTAGAAAGAAAATTTTAAAGCCTCCTGTTAGGCCATCATCTATACGGCATAGCCCTGAATTTTCCAATGCGCAGCTCTTTGCAAAAGAGAGATATTGGCAAGGAAAAGCTGTCTTGTACCTTTGCATTTTTCTCCCAAACGAAGGACACTAGAAAGAAAATTTTAAAGCCTCCTGTTAGGCCATCATCTACACGGTATAGTCCTGAATTTTCCAATGCGCAGCTCTTTGCAAAAGAGAGATATTGGCAAGGAAAAGCTGTCTTGTACCTTTGCATTTTTCTCCCAAACGAAGGACACTAGAAAGAAAATTTTAAAGCCTCCTGTTAGGCCATCATCTACACGGCATAGCCCTGAATTTTCCAATGCGCAGCTCTTTGCAAAAGAGAGATATTGGCAAGGAAAAGCTGTCTTGTACCTTTGCATTTTTCTCCCAAACGAAGGACACTAGAAAGAAAATTTTAAAGCCTCCTGTTAGGCCATCATCTACACGGCATAGCCCTGAATTTTCCAATACGCAGCTCTTTGCAAAAGAGAGATATTGGCAAGGAAAAGCTGTCTTGTACCTTTGCAATTTTCTCGCAAACGAAGGACACTAGAAAGAAAATTTTAAAGCCTCCTTTTAGGCCATCATCTACACGGCATAGCCCTGAATTTTCCAATGCGCAGCTCTTTGCAAAAGAGAGATATTGGCAAGGCAAAGCTGTCTTGTACCTTTGCATTTTTCTCGCAAACGAAGGACACTAGAAAGAAAATTTTAAAGCCTCCTGTTAGGCCATCATCTACACGGCATAGCCCTGAATTTTGCAATGCGCAGCTCTTTGCAAAAGAGAGATATTGGCAAGGAAAAGCTGTCTTGTACCTTTGCATTTTTCTCCCAAACGAAGGACACTAGAAAGAAAATTTTAAAGCCTCCTGTTAGGCCATCATCTACACGGCATAGCCCTGAATTTTCCAATACGCAGCTCTTTGCAAAAGAGAGATATTGGCAAGGAAAAGCTGTCTTGTACCTTTGCAATTTTCTCGCAAACGAAGGACACTAGAAAGAAAATTTTAAAGCCTCCTGTTAGGCCATCATCTACACGGCATAGCCCTGAATTTTCCAATGCGCAGCTCTTTGCAAAAGAGAGATATTGGCAAGGAAAAGCTGTCTTGTACCTTTGCATTTTTCTCGCAAACAAAGGACACTAGAAAGAAAATTTTAAAGCCTCCTGTTAGGCCATCATCTACACGGCATAGCCCTGAATTTTCCAATGCGCAGCTCTTTGCAAAAGAGAGATATTGGCAAGGAAAAGCTGTCTTGTACCTTTGCATTTTTCTCTCAAACGAAGGACACTAGAAAGAAAATTTTAAAGCCTCCTGTTAGGCCATCATCTACACGGCATAGCCCTGAATTTTCCAATGCGCAGCTCTTTGCAAAAGAGAGATATTGGCAAGGAAAAGCTGTCTTGTACCTTTGCATTTTTCTCCCAAACGAAGGACACTAGAAATAAAATTTTAAAGCCTCCTGTTAGGCCATCATCTACACGGCATAGCCCTGAATTTTCCAATGCGCAGCTCTTTGCAAAAGAGAGATATTGGCAAGGAAAAGCTGTCTTGTACCTTTGCATTTTTCTCCCAAACGAAGGACACTAGAAAGAAAATTTTAAAGCCTCCTGTTAGGCCATCATCTACACGGCATAGCCCTGAATTTTCCAATGCGCAGCTCTTTGCAAAAGAGAGATATTGGCAAGGAAAAGCTGTCTTGTACCATTGGATTTTTCTCCCAAACGAAGGACACTAGAATGAAAATTTTAAAGCCTCCTGTTAGTGCTATATCTACACGGTATAGTCTCGCAAACGAAGGACACTAGAAAGAAAATTTTAAAGCCTCCTGTTAGGCCATCATCTACACGGCATAGCCCTGAATTTTCCAATGCGCAGCTCTTTGCAAAAGAGAGATATTGGCAAGGAAAAGCTGTCTTGTACCTTTGCATTTTTCTCCCAAACGAAGGACACTAGAAAGAAAATTTTAAAGCCTCCTGTTAGGCCATCATCTACACGGCATAGCCCTGAATTTTCCAATGCGCAGCTCTTTGCAAAAGAGAGATATTGGCAAGGAAAAGCTGTCTTGTACCTTTGCATTTTTCTCCCAAACGAAGGACACTAGAAAGAAAATTTTAAAGCCTCCTGTTAGGCCATCATCTACACGGCATAGCCCTGAATTTTCCAATGCGCAGCTCTTTGCAAAAGATATTGGCAAGGAAAAGCTGTCTTGTACCTTTGCATTTTTCTCCCAAACGAAGGACACTAGAAAGAAAATTTTAAAGCCTCCTGTTAGGCCATCATCTACACGGCATAGCCCTGAATTTTCCAATGCGCAGCTCTTTGCAAAAGAGAGATATTGGCAAGGAAAAGCTGTCTTGTACCTTTGCATTTTTCTCCCAAACGAAGGACACTAGAAAGAAAATTTTAAAGCCTCCTGTTAGGCCATCATCTACACGGCATAGCCCTGAATTTTCCAATACGCAGCTCTTTGCAAAAGAGAGATATTGGCAAGGAAAAGCTGTCTTGTACCTTTGCAATTTTCTCGCAAACGAAGGACACTAGAAAGAAAATTTTAAAGCCTCCTGTTAGGCCATCATCTACACGGCATAGCCCTGAATTTTCCAATGCGCAGCTCTTTGCAAAAGAGAGATATTGGCAAGGAAAAGCTGTCTTGTACCTTTGCATTTTTCTCGCAAACAAAGGACACTAGAAAGAAAATTTTAAAGCCTCCTGTTAGGCCATCATCTACACGGCATAGCCCTGAATTTTCCAATGCGCAGCTCTTTGCAAAAGAGAGATATTGGCAAGGAAAAGCTGTCTTGTACCTTTGCATTTTTCTCCCAAACGAAGGACACTAGAAAGAAAATTTTAAAGCCTCCTGTTAGGCCATCATCTACACGGCATAGCCCTGAATTTTGCAATGCGCAGCTCTTTGCAAAAGAGAGATATTGGCAAGGAAAAGCTGTCTTGTACCGTTGCATTTTTCTCCCAAACGAAGGACACTAGAAAGAAAATTTTAAAGCCTCCTGTTAGGCCATCATCTATACGGCATAGCCCTGAATTTTCCAATGCGCAGCTCTTTGCAAAAGAGAGATATTGGCAAGGAAAAGCTGTCTTGTACCTTTGCATTTTTCTCCCAAACGAAGGACACTAGAAAGAAAATTTTAAAGCCTCCTGTTAGGCCATCATCTACACGGTATAGTCCTGAATTTTCCAATGCGCAGCTCTTTGCAAAAGAGAGATATTGGCAAGGAAAAGCTGTCTTGTACCTTTGCATTTTTCTCCCAAACGAAGGACACTAGAAAGAAAATTTTAAAGCCTCCTGTTAGGCCATCATCTACACGGCATAGCCCTGAATTTTCCAATGCGCAGCTCTTTGCAAAAGAGAGATATTGGCAAGGAAAAGCTGTCTTGTACCTTTGCATTTTTCTCCCAAACGAAGGACACTAGAAAGAAAATTTTAAAGCCTCCTGTTAGGCCATCATCTACACGGCATAGCCCTGAATTTTCCAATACGCAGCTCTTTGCAAAAGAGAGATATTGGCAAGGAAAAGCTGTCTTGTACCTTTGCAATTTTCTCGCAAACGAAGGACACTAGAAAGAAAATTTTAAAGCCTCCTTTTAGGCCATCATCTACACGGCATAGCCCTGAATTTTCCAATGCGCAGCTCTTTGCAAAAGAGAGATATTGGCAAGGCAAAGCTGTCTTGTACCTTTGCATTTTTCTCGCAAACGAAGGACACTAGAAAGAAAATTTTAAAGCCTCCTGTTAGGCCATCATCTACACGGCATAGCCCTGAATTTTGCAATGCGCAGCTCTTTGCAAAAGAGAGATATTGGCAAGGAAAAGCTGTCTTGTACCTTTGCATTTTTCTCCCAAACGAAGGACACTAGAAAGAAAATTTTAAAGCCTCCTGTTAGGCCATCATCTACACGGCATAGCCCTGAATTTTCCAATACGCAGCTCTTTGCAAAAGAGAGATATTGGCAAGGAAAAGCTGTCTTGTACCTTTGCAATTTTCTCGCAAACGAAGGACACTAGAAAGAAAATTTTAAAGCCTCCTGTTAGGCCATCATCTACACGGCATAGCACTGAATTTTCCAATGCGCAGCTCTTTGCAAAAGAGAGATATTGGCAAGGAAAAGCTGTCTTGTACCTTTGCATTTTTCTCCCAAACGAAGGACACTAGAAATAAAATTTTAAAGCCTCCTGTTAGGCCATCATCTACACGGCATAGCCCTGAATTTTCCAATGCGCAGCTCTTTGCAAAAGAGAGATATTGGCAAGGAAAAGCTGTCTTGTACCTTTGCATTTTTCTCCCAAACGAAGGACACTAGAAAGAAAATTTTAAAGCCTCCTGTTAGGCCATCATCTACACGGCATAGCCCTGAATTTTCCAATGCGCAGCTCTTTGCAAAAGAGAGATATTGGCAAGGAAAAGCTGTCTTGTACCATTGGATTTTTCTCCCAAACGAAGGACACTAGAATGAAAATTTTAAAGCCTCCTGTTAGTGCTATATCTACACGGTATAGTCTCGCAAACGAAGGACACTAGAAAGAAAATTTTAAAGCCTCCTGTTAGGCCATCATCTACACGGCATAGCCCTGAATTTTCCAATGCGCAGCTCTTTGCAAAAGAGAGATATTGGCAAGGAAAAGCTGTCTTGTACCTTTGCATTTTTCTCCCAAACGAAGGACACTAGAAAGAAAATTTTAAAGCCTCCTGTTAGGCCATCATCTACACGGCATAGCCCTGAATTTTCCAATGCGCAGCTCTTTGCAAAAGAGAGATATTGGCAAGGAAAAGCTGTCTTGTACCTTTGCATTTTTCTCGCAAACGAAGGACACTAGAAAGAAAATTTTAAAGCCTCCTGTTAGGCCATCATCTACACGGCATAGCCCTGAATTTTCCAATGCGCAGCTCTTTGCAAAAGAGAGATATTGGCAAGGAAAAGCTGTCTTGTACCTTTGCATTTTTCTCCCAAACGAAGGACATTAGAAAGAAAATTTTAAAGCCTCCTGTTAGGCCATCATCTACACGGCATAGCCCTGAATTTTCCAATGCGCAGCTCTTTGCAAAAGAGAGATATTGGCAAGGAAAAGCTGTCTTGTACCTTTGCATTTTTCTCCCAAACGAAGGACACTAGAAAGAAAATTTTAAAGCCTCCTGTTAGGCCATCATCTACACGGCATAGCCCTGAATTTTCCAATACGCAGCTCTTTGCAAAAGAGAGATATTGGCAAGGAAAAGCTGTCTTGTACCTTTGCAATTTTCTCGCAAACGAAGGACACTAGAAAGAAAATTTTAAAGCCTCCTGTTAGGCCATCATCTACACGGCATAGCCCTGAATTTTCCAATGCGCAGCTCTTTGCAAAAGAGAGATATTGGCAAGGAAAAGCTGTCTTGTACCTTTGCATTTTTCTCGCAAACAAAGGACACTAGAAAGAAAATTTTAAAGCCTCCTGTTAGGCCATCATCTACACGGCATAGCCCTGAATTTTCCAATGCGCAGCTCTTTGCAAAAGAGAGATATTGGCAAGGAAAAGCTGTCTTGTACCTTTGCATTTTTCTCTCAAACGAAGGACACTAGAAAGAAAATTTTAAAGCCTCCTGTTAGGCCATCATCTACACGGCATAGCCCTGAATTTTCCAATGCGCAGCTCTTTGCAAAAGAGAGATATTGGCAAGGAAAAGCTGTCTTGTACCTTTGCATTTTTCTCCCAAACGAAGGACACTAGAAATAAAATTTTAAAGCCTCCTGTTAGGCCATCATCTACACGGCATAGCCCTGAATTTTCCAATGCGCAGCTCTTTGCAAAAGAGAGATATTGGCAAGGAAAAGCTGTCTTGTACCTTTGCATTTTTCTCCCAAACGAAGGACACTAGAAAGAAAATTTTAAAGCCTCCTGTTAGGCCATCATCTACACGGCATAGCCCTGAATTTTCCAATGCGCAGCTCTTTGCAAAAGAGAGATATTGGCAAGGAAAAGCTGTCTTGTACCATTGGATTTTTCTCCCAAACGAAGGACACTAGAATGAAAATTTTAAAGCCTCCTGTTAGTGCTATATCTACACGGTATAGCCCTGAATTTTCCAATGCGTAGCTCTTTGCAAAAGAGAAATATTGGCAAGGAAAAGCTGTCTTGTACCTTTGCATTTTTCTCGCAAACGAAGGACACTAGAAAGAAAATTTTAAAGCCTCCTGTTAGGCCATCATCTACACGGCATAGCCCTGAATTTTCCAATGCGCAGCTCTTTGCAAAAGAGAGATATTGGCAAGGAAAAGCTGTCTTGTACCTTTGCATTTTTCTCCCAAACGAAGGACACTAGAAAGAAAATTTTAAAGCCTCCTGTTAGGCCATCATCTACACGGCATAGCCCTGAATTTTCCAATGCGCAGCTCTTTGCAAAAGAGAGATATTGGCAAGGAAAAGCTGTCTTGTACCTTTGCATTTTTCTCGCAAACGAAGGACACTAGAAAGAAAATTTTAAAGCCTCCTGTTAGGCCATCATCTACACGGCATAGCCCTGAATTTTCCAATGCGCAGCTCTTTGCAAAAGAGAGATATTGGCAAGGAAAAGCTGTCTTGTACCTTTGCATTTTTCTCCCAAACGAAGGATATTAGAAAGAAAATTTTAAAGCCTCCTGTTAGGCCATCATCTACACGGCATAGCCCTGAATTTTCCAATGCGCAGCTCTTTGCAAAAGAGAGATATTGGCAAGGAAAAGCTGTCTTGTACCTTTGCATTTTTCTCCCAAACGAAGGATACTAGAAAGAAAATTTTAAAGCCTCCTGTTAGGCCATCATCTACACGGCATAGCCCTGAATTTTCCAATGCGCAGCTCTTTGCAAAAGAGAGATATTGGCAAGGAAAAGCTGTCTTGTACCTTTGCATTTTTCTCGCAAACGAAGGACACTAGAAAGAAAATTTTAAAGCCTCCTGTTAGGCCATCATCTACACGGCATAGCCCTGAATTTTCCAATACGCAGCTCTTTGCAAAAGAGAGATATTGGCAAGGAAAAGCTGTCTTGTACCTTTGCAATTTTCTCGCAAACGAAGGACACTAGAAAGAAAATTTTAAAGCCTCCTGTTAGGCCATCATCTACACGGCATAGCCCTGAATTTTCCAATGCGCAGCTCTTTGCAAAAGAGAGATATTGGCAAGGAAAAGCTGTCTTGTACCTTTGCATTTTTCTCGCAAACAAAGGACACTAGAAAGAAAATTTTAAAGCCTCCTGTTAGGCCATCATCTACACGGCATAGCCCTGAATTTTCCAATGCGCAGCTCTTTGCAAAAGAGAGATATTGGCAAGGAAAAGCTGTCTTGTACCTTTGCATTTTTCTCTCAAACGAAGGACACTAGAAAGAAAATTTTAAAGCCTCCTGTTAGGCCATCATCTACACGGCATAGCCCTGAATTTTCCAATGCGCAGCTCTTTGCAAAAGAGAGATATTGGCAAGGAAAAGCTGTCTTGTACCTTTGCATTTTTCTCCCAAACGAAGGACACTAGAAATAAAATTTTAAAGCCTCCTGTTAGGCCATCATCTACACGGCATAGCCCTGAATTTTCCAATGCGCAGCTCTTTGCAAAAGAGAGATATTGGCAAGGAAAAGCTGTCTTGTACCTTTGCATTTTTCTCCCAAACGAAGGACACTAGAAAGAAAATTTTAAAGCCTCCTGTTAGGCCATCATCTACACGGCATAGCCCTGAATTTTCCAATGCGCAGCTCTTTGCAAAAGAGAGATATTGGCAAGGAAAAGCTGTCTTGTACCATTGGATTTTTCTCCCAAACGAAGGACACTAGAATGAAAATTTTAAAGCCTCCTGTTAGTGCTATATCTACACGGTATAGCCCTGAATTTTCCAATGCGTAGCTCTTTGCAAAAGAGAAATATTGGCAAGGAAAAGCTGTCTTGTACCTTTGCATTTTTCTCGCAAACGAAGGACACTAGAAAGAAAATTTTAAAGCCTCCTGTTAGGCCATCATCTACACGGCATAGCCCTGAATTTTCCAATGCGCAGCTCTTTGCAAAAGAGAGATATTGGCAAGGAAAAGCTGTCTTGTACCTTTGCATTTTTCTCCCAAACGAAGGACATTAGAAAGAAAATTTTAAAGCCTCCTGTTAGGCCATCATCTACACGTCATAGCCCTGAATTTTCCAATGCGCAGCTCTTTGCAAAAGAGAGATATTGGCAAGGAAAAGCTGTCTTGTACCTTTGCATTTTTCTCCCAAACGAAGGACACTAGAAAGAAAATTTTAAAGCCTCCTGTTAGGCCATCATCTACACGGCATAGCCCTGAATTTTCCAATGCGCAGCTCTTTGCAAAAGAGAGATATTGGCAAGGAAAAGCTGTCTTGTACCTTTGCATTTTTCTCGCAAACGAAGGACACTAGAAAGAAAATTTTAAAGCCTCCTGTTAGGCCATCATCTACACGGCATAGCCCTGAATTTTCCAATGCGCAGCTCTTTGCAAAATAGAGATATTGGCAAGGAAAAGCTGTCTTGTACCTTTGCATTTTTCTCCCAAACGAAGGACACTAGAAAGAAAATTTTAAAGCCTCCTGTTAGGCCATCATCTACACGGCATAGCCCTGAATTTTCCAATACGCAGCTCTTTGCAAAAGAGAGATATTGGCAAGGAAAAGCTGTCTTGTACCTTTGCAATTTTCTCGCAAACGAAGGACACTAGAAAGAAAATTTTAAAGCCTCCTTTTAGGCCATCATCTACACGGCATAGCCCTGAATTTTCCAATGCGCAGCTCTTTGCAAAAGAGAGATATTGGCAAGGAAAAGCTGTCTTGTACCTTTGCATTTTTCTCGCAAACGAAGGACACTAGAAAGAAAATTTTAAAGCCTCCTGTTAGGCCATCATCTACACGGCATAGCCCTGAATTTTGCAATGCGCAGCTCTTTGCAAAAGAGAGATATTGGCAAGGAAAAACTGTCTTGTACCTTTGCATTTTTCTCCCAAACGAAGGACACTAGAAAGAAAATTTTAAAGCCTCCTGTTAGGCCATCATCTACACGGCATAGCCCTGAATTTTCCAATGCGCAGCTCTTTGCAAAAGAGAGATATTGGCAAGGAAAAGCTGTCTTGTACCTTTGCATTTTTCTCCCAAACGAAGGACACTAGAAAGAAAATTTTAAAGCCTCCTGTTAGGCCATCATCTACACGGCATAGCCCTGAATTTTCCAATGCGCAGCTCTTTGCAAAAGAGAGATATTGGCAAGGAAAAGCTGTCTTGTACCATTGGATTTTTCTCCCAAACGAAGGACACTAGAATGAAAATTTTAAAGCCTCCTGTTAGTGCTATATCTACACGGTATAGCCCTGAATTTTCCAATGCGTAGCTCTTTGCAAAAGAGAGATATTGGCAAGGAAAAGCTGTCTTGTACCTTTGCATTTTTCTCCCAAACGAAGGACACTAGAAAGAAAATTTTAAAGCCTCCTGTTAGGCCATCATCTACACGGCATAGCCCTGAATTTTCCAATACGCAGCTCTTTGCAAAAGAGAGATATTGGCAAGGAAAAGCTGTCTTGTACCTTTGCAATTTTCTCGCAAACGAAGGACACTAGAAAGAAAATTTTAAAGCCTCCTGTTAGGCCATCATCTACACGGCATAGCCCTGAGTTTTCCAATGCGCAGCTCTTTGCAAAAGAGAGATATTGGCAAGGAAAAGCTGTCTTGTACCTTTGCATTTTTCTCGCAAACAAAGGACACTAGAAAGAAAATTTTAAAGCCTCCTGTTAGGCCATCATCTACACGGCATAGCCCTGAATTTTCCAATGCGCAGCTCTTTGCAAAAGAGAGATATTGGCAAGGAAAAGCTGTCTTGTACCTTTGCATTTTTCTCTCAAACGAAGGACACTAGAAAGAAAATTTTAAAGCCTCCTGTTAGGCCATCATCTACACGGCATAGCCCTGAATTTTCCAATGCGCAGCTCTTTGCAAAAGAGAGATATTGGCAAGGAAAAGCTGTCTTGTACCTTTGCATTTTTCTC
Source organism: Pseudophryne corroboree (assembly GCF_028390025.1). Lineage (NCBI taxonomy): Eukaryota > Metazoa > Chordata > Amphibia > Anura > Myobatrachidae > Pseudophryne > Pseudophryne corroboree. The sequence continues at coordinate 196,767 of NW_026970361.1, forward strand.
CCAAACGAAGGACACTAGAAAGAAAATTTTAAAGCCTCCTGTTAGGCCATCATCTACACGGCATAGCCCTGAATTTTCCAATGCGCAGCTCTTTGCAAAAGAGAGATATTGGCAAGGAAAAGCTGTCTTGTACCTTTGCATTTTTCTCCCAAACGAAGGACACTAGAAAGAAAATTTTAAAGCCTCCTGTTAGGCCATCATCTACACGGCATAGCCCTGAATTTTCCAATGCGCAGCTCTTTGCAAAAGAGAGATATTGGCAAGGAAAAGCTGTCTTGTACCATTGGATTTTTCTCCCAAACGAAGGACACTAGAATGAAAATTTTAAAGCCTCCTGTTAGTGCTATATCTACACGGTATAGCCCTGAATTTTCCAATGCGTAGCTCTTTGCAAAAGAGAAATATTGGCAAGGAAAAGCTGTCTTGTACCTTTGCATTTTTCTCGCAAACGAAGGACACTAGAAAGAAAATTTTAAAGCCTCCTGTTAGGCCATCATCTACACGGCATAGCCCTGAATTTTCCAATGCGCAGCTCTTTGCAAAAGAGAGATATTGGCAAGGAAAAGCTGTCTTGTACCTTTGCATTTTTCTCCCAAACGAAGGACACTAGAAAGAAAATTTTAAAGCCTCCTGTTAGGCCATCATCTACACGGCATAGCCCTGAATTTTCCAATGCGCAGCTCTTTGCAAAAGAGAGATATTGGCAAGGAAAAGCTGTCTTGTACCTTTGCATTTTTCTCGCAAACGAAGGACACTAGAAAGAAAATTTTAAAGCCTCCTGTTAGGCCATCATCTACACGGCATAGCCCTGAATTTTCCAATGCGCAGCTCTTTGCAAAAGAGAGATATTGGCAAGGAAAAGCTGTCTTGTACCTTTGCATTTTTCTCCCAAACGAAGGACATTAGAAAGAAAATTTTAAAGCCTCCTGTTAGGCCATCATCTACACGGCATAGCCCTGAATTTTCCAATGCGCAGCTCTTTGCAAAAGAGAGATATTGGCAAGGAAAAGCTGTCTTGTACCTTTGCATTTTTCTCCCAAACGAAGGACACTAGAAAGAAAATTTTAAAGCCTCCTGTTAGGCCATCATCTACACGGCATAGCCCTGAATTTTCCAATGCGCAGCTCTTTGCAAAAGAGAGATATTGGCAAGGAAAAGCTGTCTTGTACCTTTGCATTTTTCTCGCAAACGAAGGACACTAGAAAGAAAATTTTAAAGCCTCCTGTTAGGCCATCATCTACACGGCATAGCCCTGAATTTTCCAATGCGCAGCTCTTTGCAAAAGAGAGATATTGGCAAGGAAAACCTGTCTTGTACCTTTGCATTTTTCTCCCAAACGAAGGACACTAGAATGAAAATTTTAAAGCCTCCTGTTAGTGCTATATCTACACGGTATAGCCCTGAATTTTCCAATGCGTAGCTCTTTGCAAAAGAGAGATATTGGCAAGGAAAAGCTGTCTTGTACCTTTGCATTTTTCTCCCAAACGAAGGACACTAGAAAGAAAATTTTAAAGCCTCCTGTTAGGCCATCATCTACACGGCATAGCCCTGAATTTTCCAATGCGCAGCTCTTTGCAAAAGAGAGATATTGGCAAGGAAAACCTGTCTTGTACCTTTGCATTTTTCTCCCAAACGAAGGACACTAGAAAGAAAATTTTAAAGCCTCCTGTTAGTGCTATATCTACACGGTATAGCCCTGAATTTTCCAATGCGTAGCTCTTTGCAAAAGAGAGATATTGGCAAGGAAAAGCTGTCTTGTACCTTTGCATTTTTCTCCCAAACGAAGGACACTAGAAAGAAAATTTTAAAGCCTCCTGTTAGGCCATCATCTACACGGTATAGCCCTGAATTTTCCAATGCGTAGCTCTTTGCAAAAGAGAGATATTGGCAAGGAAAAGCTGTCTTGTACCTTTGCATTTTTCTCGCAAACGAAGGACACTAGAAAGAAAATTTTAAAGCCTCCTGTTAGGCCATCATCTACACGGCATAGCCCTGAATTTTCCAATGCGCAGCTCTTTGCAAAAGAGAGATATTGGCAAGGAAAAGCTGTCTTGTACCTTTGCATTTTTCTCGCAAACGAAGGACACTAGAAAGAAAATTTTAAAGCCTCCTGTTAGGCCATCATCTACACGGCATAGCCCTGAATTTTCCAATGCGCAGCTCTTTGCAAAAGAGAGATATTGGCAAGGAAAAGCTGTCTTGTACCTTTGCATTTTTCTCCCAAACGAAGGACACTAGAAAGAAAATTTTAAAGCCTCCTGTTAGGCCATCATCTACACGGCATAGCCCTGAATTTTCCAATACGCAGCTCTTTGCAAAAGAGAGATATTGGCAAGGAAAAGCTGTCTTGTACCTTTGCAATTTTCTCGCAAACGAAGGACACTAGAAAGAAAATTTTAAAGCCTCCTGTTAGGCCATCATCTACACGGCATAGCCCTGAATTTTCCAATGCGTAGCTCTTTGCAAAAGAGAGATATTGGCAAGGAAAAGCTGTCTTGTACCTTTGCATTTTTCTCGCAAACAAAGGACACTAGAAAGAAAATTTTAAAGCCTCCTGTTAGTCTATCATCTACACGGCATAGCCCTGAATTTTCCAATGCGCAGCTCTTTGCAAAAGAGAGATATTGGCAAGGAAAAGCTGTCTTGTACCTTTGCATTTTTCTCCCAAACGAAGGACACTAGAAAGAAAATTTTAAAGCCTCCTGTTAGGCCATCATCTACACGGCATAGCCCTGAATTTTGCAATGCGCAGCTCTTTGCAAAAGAGAGATATTGGCAAGGAAAAGCTGTCTTGTACCGTTGCATTTTTCTCCCAAACGAAGGACACTAGAAAGAAAATTTTAAAGCCTCCTGTTAGGCCATCATCTATACGGCATAGCCCTGAATTTTCCAATGCGCAGCTCTTTGCAAAAGAGAGATATTGGCAAGGAAAAGCTGTCTTGTACCTTTGCATTTTTCTCCCAAACGAAGGACACTAGAAAGAAAATTTTAAAGCCTCCTGTTAGGCCATCATCTACACGGTATAGTCCTGAATTTTCCAATGCGCAGCTCTTTGCAAAAGAGAGATATTGGCAAGGAAAAGCTGTCTTGTACCTTTGCATTTTTCTCCCAAACGAAGGACACTAGAAAGAAAATTTTAAAGCCTCCTGTTAGGCCATCATCTACACGGCATAGCCCTGAATTTTCCAATGCGCAGCTCTTTGCAAAAGAGAGATATTGGCAAGGAAAAGCTGTCTTGTACCTTTGCATTTTTCTCCCAAACGAAGGACACTAGAAAGAAAATTTTAAAGCCTCCTGTTAGACCATCATCTACACGGCATAGCCCTGAATTTTCCAATACGCAGCTCTTTGCAAAAGAGAGATATTGGCAAGGAAAAGCTGTCTTGTACCTTTGCAATTTTCTCGCAAACGAAGGACACTAGAAAGAAAATTTTAAAGCCTCCTGTTAGGCCATCATCTACACGGCATAGCCCTGAATTTTCCAATGCGCAGCTCTTTGCAAAAGAGAGATATTGGCAAGGAAAAGCTGTCTTGTACCTTTGCATTTTTCTCGCAAACAAAGGACACTAGAAAGAAAATTTTAAAGCCTCCTGTTAGGCCATCATCTACACGGCATAGCCCTGAATTTTCCAATGCGCAGCTCTTTGCAAAAGAGAGATATTGGCAAGGAAAAGCTGTCTTGTACCTTTGCATTTTTCTCTCAAACGAAGGACACTAGAAAGAAAATTTTAAAGCCTCCTGTTAGGCCATCATCTACACGGCATAGCCCTGAATTTTCCAATGCGCAGCTCTTTGCAAAAGAGAGATATTGGCAAGGAAAAGCTGTCTTGTACCTTTGCATTTTTCTCCCAAACGAAGGACACTAGAAAGAAAATTTTAAAGCCTCCTGTTAGGCCATCATCTACACGGCATAGCCCTGAATTTTCCAATGCGCAGCTCTTTGCAAAAGAGAGATATTGGCAAGGAAAAGCTGTCTTGTACCTTTGCATTTTTCTCCCAAACGAAGGACACTAGAAAGAAAATTTTAAAGCCTCCTGTTAGGCCATCATCTACACGGCATAGCCCTGAATTTTCAAATGCGCAGCTCTTTGCAAAAGAGAGATATTGGCAAGGAAAAGCTGTCTTGTACCATTGAATTTTTCTCCCAAACGAAGGACACTAGAATGAAAATTTTAAAGCCTCCTGTTAGTGCTATATCTACACGGTATAGCCCTGAATTTTCCAATGCGTAGCTCTTTGCAAAAGAGAGATATTGGCAAGGAAAAGCTGTCTTGTACCTTTGCATTTTTCTCGCAAACGAAGGACACTAGAAAGAAATTTTTAAAGCCTCCTGTTAGTGCTATATCTACACGGTATAGCCCTGAATTTTCCAATGCGTAGCTCTTTGCAAAAGAGAGATATTGGCAAGGAAAAGCTGTCTTGTACCTTTGCATTTTTCTCCCAAACGAAGGACACTAGAAAGAAAATTTTAAAGCCTCCTGTTAGGCCATCATCTACACGGCATAGCCCTGAATTTTCAAATGCGCAGCTCTTTGCAAAAGAGAGATATTGGCAAGGAAAAGCTGTCTTGTACCTTTGCATTTTTCTCCCAAACGAAGGACACTAGAAAGAAAATTTTAAAGCCTCCTGTTAGGCCATCATCTACACGGTATAGTCCTGAATTTTCCAATGCGCAGCTCTTTGCAAAAGAGAGATATTGGCAAGGAAAAGCTGTCTTGTACCTTTGCAATTTTCTCGCAAACGAAGGACACTAGAAAGAAAATTTTAAAGCCTCCTGTTAGGCCATCATCTACACGGCATAGCCCTGAATTTTCCAATGCGCAGCTCTTTGCAAAAGAGAGATATTGGCAAGGAAAAGCTGTCTTGTACCTTTGCATTTTTCTCGCAAACAAAGGACACTAGAAAGAAAATTTTAAAGCCTCCTGTTAGGCCATCATCTACACGGCATAGCCCTGAATTTTCCAATGCGCAGCTCTTTGCAAAAGAGAGATATTGGCAAGGAAAAGCTGTCTTGTACCTTTGCATTTTTCTCTCAAACGAAGGACACTAGAAAGAAAATTTTAAAGCCTCCTGTTAGGCCATCATCTACACGGCATAGCCCTGAATTTTCCAATGCGCAGCTCTTTGCAAAAGAGAGATATTGGCAAGGAAAAGCTGTCTTGTACCTTTGCATTTTTCTCCCAAACGAAGGACACTAGAAAGAAAATTTTAAAGCCTCCTGTTAGGCCATCATCTACACGGCATAGCCCTGAATTTTCCAATGCGCAGCTCTTTGCAAAAGAGAGATATTGGCAAGGAAAAGCTGTCTTGTACCTTTGCATTTTTCTCCCAAACGAAGGACACTAGAAAGAAAATTTTAAAGCCTCCTGTTAGGCCATCATCTACACGGCATAGCCCTGAATTTTCAAATGCGCAGCTCTTTGCAAAAGAGAGATATTGGCAAGGAAAAGCTGTCTTGTACCATTGAATTTTTCTCCCAAACGAAGGACACTAGAATGAAAATTTTAAAGCCTCCTGTTAGTGCTATATCTACACGGTATAGCCCTGAATTTTCCAATGCGTAGCTCTTTGCAAAAGAGAGATATTGGCAAGGAAAAGCTGTCTTGTACCTTTGCATTTTTCTCGCAAACGAAGGACACTAGAAAGAAAATTTTAAAGCCTCCTGTTAGTGCTATATCTACACGGTATAGCCCTGAATTTTCCAATGCGCAGCTCTTTGCAAAAGAGAGATATTGGCAAGGAAAAGCTGTCTTGTACCTTTGCATTTTTCTCCCAAACGAAGGACACTAGAAAGAAAATTTTAAAGCCTCCTGTTAGGCCATCATCTACACGGCATAGCCCTGAATTTTCAAATGCGCAGCTCTTTGCAAAAGAGAGATATTGGCAAGGAAAAGCTGTCTTGTACCATTGAATTTTTCTCCCAAACGAAGGACACTAGAATGAAAATTTTAAAGCCTCCTGTTAGTGCTATATCTACACGGTATAGCCCTGAATTTTCCAATGCGCAGCTCTTTGCAAAAGAGAGATATTGGCAAGGAAAAGCTGTCTTGTACCGTTGCATTTTTCTCCCAAACGAAGGACACTAGAAAGAAAATTTTAAAGCCTCCTGTTAGGCCATCATCTACACGGCATAGCCCTGAATTTTCCAATGCGCAGCTCTTTGCAAAAGAGAGATATTGGCAAGGAAAAGCTGTCTTGTACCTTTGCATTTTTCTCCCAAACGAAGGACACTAGAAAGAAAATTTTAAAGCCTCCTGTTAGGCCATCATCTACACGGTATAGTCCTGAATTTTCCAATGCGCAGCTCTTTGCAAAAGAGAGATATTGGCAAGGAAAAGCTGTCTTGTACCATTGGATTTTTCTCCCAAACGAAGGACACTAGAATGAAAATTTTAAAGCCTCCTGTTAGGCCATCATCTACACGGCATAGCCCTGAATTTTCCAATGCGCAGCTCTTTGCAAAAGAGAGATATTGGCAAGGAAAAGCTGTCTTGTACCTTTGCATTTTTCTCGCAAACAAAGGACACTAGAAAGAAAATTTTAAAGCCTCCTGTTAGGCCATCATCTACACGGCATAGCCCTGAATTTTCCAATACGCAGCTCTTTGCAAAAGAGAGATATTGGCAAGGAAAAGCTGTCTTGTACCTTTGCATTTTTCTCTCAAACGAAGGACACTAGAAAGAAAATTTTAAAGCCTCCTGTTAGGCCATCATCTACACGGCATAGCCCTGAATTTTCCAATGCGCAGCTCTTTGCAAAAGAGGGATATTGGCAAGGAAAAGCTGTCTTGTACCTTTGCATTTTTCTCCCAAACGAAGGACACTAGAAATAAAATTTTAAAGCCTCCTGTTAGGCCATCATCTACACGGCATAGCCCTGAATTTTCCAATGCGCAGCTCTTTGCAAAAGAGAGATATTGGCAAGGAAAAGCTGTCTTGTACCTTTGCATTTTTCTCCCAAACGAAGGACACTAGAAAGAAAATTTTAAAGCCTCCTGTTAGGCCATCATCTACACGGCATAGCCCTGAATTTTCCAATGCGCAGCTCTTTGCAAAAGAGAGATATTGGCAAGGAAAAGCTGTCTTGTACCATTGGATTTTTCTCCCAAACGAAGGACACTAGAATGAAAATTTTAAAGCCTCCTGTTAGTGCTATATCTACACGGTATAGCCCTGAATTTTCCAATGCGTAGCTCTTTGCAAAAGAGAAATATTGGCAAGGAAAAGCTGTCTTGTACCTTTGCATTTTTCTCGCAAACGAAGGACACTAGAAAGAAAATTTTAAAGCCTCCTGTTAGGCCATCATCTACACGGCATAGCCCTGAATTTTCCAATGCGCAGCTCTTTGCAAAAGAGAGATATTGGCAAGGAAAAGCTGTCTTGTACCTTTGCATTTTTCTCCCAAACGAAGGACACTAGAAAGAAAATTTTAAAGCCTCCTGTTAGGCCATCATCTACACGGCATAGCCCTGAATTTTCCAATGCGCAGCTCTTTGCAAAAGAGAGATATTGGCAAGGAAAAGCTGTCTTGTACCTTTGCATTTTTCTCCCAAACGAAGGACACTAGAAAGAAAATTTTAAAGCCTCCTGTTAGGCCATCATCTACACGGCATAGCCCTGAATTTTCAAATGCGCAGCTCTTTGCAAAAGAGAGATATTGGCAAGGAAAAGCTGTCTTGTACCATTGAATTTTTCTCCCAAACGAAGGACACTAGAATGAAAATTTTAAAGCCTCCTGTTAGTGCTATATCTACACGGTATAGCCCTGAATTTTCCAATGCGCAGCTCTTTGCAAAAGAGAGATATTGGCAAGGAAAAGCTGTCTTGTACCTTTGCATTTTTCTCCCAAACGAAGGACACTAGAAAGAAAATTTTAAAGCCTCCTGTTAGGCCATCATCTACACGGCATAGCCCTGAATTTTGCAATGCGCAGCTCTTTGCAAAAGAGAGATATTGGCAAGGAAAAGCTGTCTTGTACCGTTGCATTTTTCTCCCAAACGAAGGACACTAGAAAGAAAATTTTAAAGCCTCCTGTTAGGCCATCATCTATACGGCATAGCCCTGAATTTTCCAATGCGCAGCTCTTTGCAAAAGAGAGATATTGGCAAGGAAAAGCTGTCTTGTACCTTTGCATTTTTCTCCCAAACGAAGGACACTAGAAAGAAAATTTTAAAGCCTCCTGTTAGGCCATCATCTACACGGCATAGCCCTGAATTTTCCAATGCGCAGCTCTTTGCAAAAGAGAGATATTGGCAAGGAAAAGCTGTCTTGTACCTTTGCATTTTTCTCCCAAACGAAGGACACTAGAAAGAAAATTTTAAAGCCTCCTGTTAGGCCATCATCTACACGGCATAGCCCTGAATTTTCCAATGCGCAGCTCTTTGCAAAAGAGAGATATTGGCAAGGAAAAGCTGTCTTGTACCTTTGCATTTTTCTCCCAAACGAAGGACACTAGAAAGAAAATTTTAAAGCCTCCTGTTAGGCCATCATCTACACGGCATAGCCCTGAATTTTCAAATGCGCAGCTCTTTGCAAAAGAGAGATATTGGCAAGGAAAAGCTGTCTTGTACCATTGAATTTTTCTCCCAAACGAAGGACACTAGAATGAAAATTTTAAAGCCTCCTGTTAGTGCTATATCTACACGGTATAGCCCTGAATTTTCCAATGCGTAGCTCTTTGCAAAAGAGAGATATTGGCAAGGAAAAGCTGTCTTGTACCTTTGCATTTTTCTCGCAAACGAAGGACACTAGAAAGAAAATTTTAAAGCCTCCTGTTAGTGCTATATCTACACGGTATAGCCCTGAATTTTCCAATGCGTAGCTCTTTGCAAAAGAGAGATATTGGCAAGGAAAAGCTGTCTTGTACCTTTGCATTTTTCTCCCAAACGAAGGACACTAGAAAGAAAATTTTAAAGCCTCCTGTTAGGCCATCATCTACACGGCATAGCCCTGAATTTTCAAATGCGCAGCTCTTTGCAAAAGAGAGATATTGGCAAGGAAAAGCTGTCTTGTACCATTGAATTTTTCTCCCAAACGAAGGACACTAGAATGAAAATTTTAAAGCCTCCTGTTAGTGCTATATCTACACGGTATAGCCCTGAATTTTCCAATGCGCAGCTCTTTGCAAAAGAGAGATATTGGCAAGGAAAAGCTGTCTTGTACCTTTGCATTTTTCTCCCAAACGAAGGACACTAGAAAGAAAATTTTAAAGCCTCCTGTTAGGCCATCATCTACACGGCATAGCCCTGAATTTTGCAATGCGCAGCTCTTTGCAAAAGAGAGATATTGGCAAGGAAAAGCTGTCTTGTACCGTTGCATTTTTCTCCCAAACGAAGGACACTAGAAAGAAAATTTTAAAGCCTCCTGTTAGGCCATCATCTATACGGCATAGCCCTGAATTTTCCAATGCGCAGCTCTTTGCAAAAGAGAGATATTGGCAAGGAAAAGCTGTCTTGTACCTTTGCATTTTTCTCCCAAACGAAGGACACTAGAAAGAAAATTTTAAAGCCTCCTGTTAGGCCATCATCTACACGGTATAGTCCTGAATTTTCCAATGCGCAGCTCTTTGCAAAAGAGAGATATTGGCAAGGAAAAGCTGTCTTGTACCTTTGCATTTTTCTCCCAAACGAAGGACACTAGAAAGAAAATTTTAAAGCCTCCTGTTAGGCCATCATCTACACGGCATAGCCCTGAATTTTCCAATGCGCAGCTCTTTGCAAAAGAGAGATATTGGCAAGGAAAAGCTGTCTTGTACCTTTGCATTTTTCTCCCAAACGAAGGACACTAGAAAGAAAATTTTAAAGCCTCCTGTTAGGCCATCATCTACACGGCATAGCCCTGAATTTTCCAATACGCAGCTCTTTGCAAAAGAGAGATATTGGCAAGGAAAAGCTGTCTTGTACCTTTGCAATTTTCTCGCAAACGAAGGACACTAGAAAGAAAATTTTAAAGCCTCCTTTTAGGCCATCATCAACACGGCATAGCCCTGAATTTTCCAATGCGCAGCTCTTTGCAAAAGAGAGATATTGGCAAGGCAAAGCTGTCTTGTACCTTTGCATTTTTCTCGCAAACGAAGGACACTAGAAAGAAAATTTTAAAGCCTCCTGTTAGGCCATCATCTACACGGCATAGCCCTGAATTTTGCAATGCGCAGCTCTTTGCAAAAGAGAGATATTGGCAAGGAAAAGCTGTCTTGTACCTTTGCATTTTTCTCCCAAACGAAGGACACTAGAAAGAAAATTTTAAAGCCTCCTGTTAGGCCATCATCTACACGGCATAGCCCTGAATTTTCCAATACGCAGCTCTTTGCAAAAGAGAGATATTGGCAAGGAAAAGCTGTCTTGTACCTTTGCAATTTTCTCGCAAACGAAGGACACTAGAAAGAAAATTTTAAAGCCTCCTGTTAGGCCATCATCTACACGGCATAGCCCTGAATTTTCCAATGCGCAGCTCTTTGCAAAAGAGAGATATTGGCAAGGAAAAGCTGTCTTGTACCTTTGCATTTTTCTCGCAAACAAAGGACACTAGAAAGAAAATTTTAAAGCCTCCTGTTAGGCCATCATCTACACGGCATAGCCCTGAATTTTCCAATGCGCAGCTCTTTGCAAAAGAGAGATATTGGCAAGGAAAAGCTGTCTTGTACCTTTGCATTTTTCTCTCAAACGAAGGACACTAGAAAGAAAATTTTAAAGCCTCCTGTTAGGCCATCATCTACACGGCATAGCCCTGAATTTTCCAATGCGCAGCTCTTTGCAAAAGAGAGATATTGGCAAGGAAAAGCTGTCTTGTACCTTTGCATTTTTCTCCCAAACGAAGGACACTAGAAAGAAAATTTTAAAGCCTCCTGTTAGGCCATCATCTACACGGCATAGCCCTGAATTTTCCAATGCGCAGCTCTTTGCAAAAGAGAGATATTGGCAAGGAAAAGCTGTCTTGTACCTTTGCATTTTTCTCCCAAACGAAGGACACTAGAAAGAAAATTTTAAAGCCTCCTGTTAGGCCATCATCTACACGGCATAGCCCTGAATTTTCCAATGCGCAGCTCTTTGCAAAAGAGAGATATTGGCAAGGAAAAGCTGTCTTGTACCATTGGATTTTTCTCCCAAACGAAGGACACTAGAATGAAAATTTTAAAGCCTCCTGTTAGGCCATCATCTACACGGCATAGCCCTGAATTTTCCAATGCGCAGCTCTTTGCAAAAGAGAGATATTGGCAAGGAAAAGCTGTCTTGTACCTTTGCATTTTTCTCGCAAACAAAGGACACTAGAAAGAAAATTTTAAAGCCTCCTGTTAGGCCATCATCTACACGGCATAGCCCTGAATTTTCCAATACGCAGCTCTTTGCAAAAGAGAGATATTGGCAAGGAAAAGCTGTCTTGTACCTTTGCATTTTTCTCTCAAACGAAGGACACTAGAAAGAAAATTTTAAAGCCTCCTGTTAGGCCATCATCTACACGGCATAGCCCTGAATTTTCCAATGCGCAGCTCTTTGCAAAAGAGGGATATTGGCAAGGAAAAGCTGTCTTGTACCTTTGCATTTTTCTCCCAAACGAAGGACACTAGAAATAAAATTTTAAAGCCTCCTGTTAGGCCATCATCTACACGGCATAGCCCTGAATTTTCCAATGCGCAGCTCTTTGCAAAAGAGAGATATTGGCAAGGAAAAGCTGTCTTGTACCTTTGCATTTTTCTCCCAAACGAAGGACACTAGAAAGAAAATTTTAAAGCCTCCTGTTAGGCCATCATCTACACGGCATAGCCCTGAATTTTCCAATGCGCAGCTCTTTGCAAAAGAGAGATATTGGCAAGGAAAAGCTGTCTTGTACCATTGGATTTTTCTCCCAAACGAAGGACACTAGAATGAAAATTTTAAAGCCTCCTGTTAGTGCTATATCTACACGGTATAGCCCTGAATTTTCCAATGCGTAGCTCTTTGCAAAAGAGAAATATTGGCAAGGAAAAGCTGTCTTGTACCTTTGCATTTTTCTCGCAAACGAAGGACACTAGAAAGAAAATTTTAAAGCCTCCTGTTAGGCCATCATCTACACGGCATAGCCCTGAATTTTCCAATGCGCAGCTCTTTGCAAAAGAGAGATATTGGCAAGGAAAAGCTGTCTTGTACCTTTGCATTTTTCTCCCAAACGAAGGACACTAGAAAGAAAATTTTAAAGCCTCCTGTTAGGCCATCATCTACACGGCATAGCCCTGAATTTTCCAATGCGCAGCTCTTTGCAAAAGAGAGATATTGGCAAGGAAAAGCTGTCTTGTACCTTTGCATTTTTCTCCCAAACGAAGGACATTAGAAAGAAAATTTTAAAGCCTCCTGTTAGGCCATCATCTACACGGCATAGCCCTGAATTTTCCAATGCGCAGCTCTTTGCAAAAGAGAGATATTGGCAAGGAAAAGCTGTCTTGTACCTTTGCATTTTTCTCCCAAACGAAGGACACTAGAAAGAAAATTTTAAAGCCTCCTTTTAGGCCATCATCTACACGGCATAGCCCTGAATTTTCAAATGCGCAGCTCTTTGCAAAAGAGAGATATTGGCAAGGAAAAGCTGTCTTGTACCTTTGCATTTTTCTCCCAAACGAAGGACACTAGAAAGAAAATTTTAAAGCCTCCTGTTAGGCCATCATCTACACGGCATAGCCCTGAATTTTCCAATGCGCAGCTCTTTGCAAAAGAGAGATATTGGCAAGGAAAAGCTGTCTTGTACCTTTGCATTTTTCTCTCAAACGAAGGACACTAGAAAGAAAATTTTAAAGCCTCCTGTTAGGCCATCATCTACACGGCATAGCCCTGAATTTTCCAATGCGCAGCTCTTTGCAAAAGAGAGATATTGGCAAGGAAAAGCTGTCTTGTACCTTTGCATTTTTCTCCCAAACGAAGGACACTAGAAAGAAAATGTTAAAGCCTCCTGTTAGGCCATCATCTACACGGCATAGCCCTGAATTTTGCAATGCGCAGCTCTTTGCAAAAGAGAGATATTGGCAAGGAAAAGCTGTCTTGTACCTTTGCATTTTTCTCTCAAACGAAGGACACTAGAAAGAAAATTTTAAAACCTCCTGTTAGGCCATCATCTACACGGCATAGCCCTGAATTTTGCAATGCGCAGCTCTTTGCAAAAGAGAGATATTGGCAAGGAAAAGCTGTCTTGTACCTTTGCATTTTTCTCTCAAACGAAGGACACTAGAAAGAAAATTTTAAAGCCTCCTGTTAGGCCATCATCTACACGGCATAGCCCTGAATTTTCCAATGCGCAGCTCTTTGCAAAAGAGAGATATTGGCAAGGAAAAGCTGTCTTGTACCTTTGCATTTTTCTCCCAAACGAAGGACACTAGAAAGAAAATTTTAAAGCCTCCTGTTAGGCCATCATCTACACGGCATAGCCCTGAATTTTCCAATACGCAGCTCTTTGCAAAAGAGAGATATTGGCAAGGAAAAGCTGTCTTGTACCTTTGCAATTTTCTCGCAAACGAAGGACACTAGAAAGAAAATTTTAAAGCCTCCTTTTAGGCCATCATCTACACGGCATAGCCCTGAATTTTCCAATGCGCAGCTCTTTGCAAAAGAGAGATATTGGCAAGGAAAAGCTGTCTTGTACCTTTGCATTTTTCTCCCAAACGAAGGACACTAGAAAGAAAATTTTAAAGCCTCCTGTTAGGCCATCATCTACACGGCATAGCCCTGAATTTTCCAATGCGCAGCTCTTTGCAAAAGAGAGATATTGGCAAGGAAAAGCTGTCTTGTACCTTTGCATTTTTCTCTCAAACGAAGGACACTAGAAAGAAAATTTTAAAGCCTCCTGTTAGGCCATCATCTACACGGCATAGCCCTGAATTTTCCAATGCGCAGCTCTTTGCAAAAGAGAGATATTGGCAAGGAAAAGCTGTCTTGTACATTTGCATTTTTCTCCCAAACGAAGGACACTAGAAAGAAAATTTTAAAGCCTCCTGTTAGGCCATCATCTACACGGCATAGCCCTGAATTTTCCAATGCGCAGCTCTTTGCAAAAGAGAGATATTGGCAAGGAAAAGCTGTCTTGTACCATTGGATTTTTCTCCCAAACGAAGGACACTAGAATGAAAATTTTAAAGCCTCCTGTTAGTGCTATATTTACACGGTATAGCCCTGAATTTTCCAATGCGTAGCTCTTTGCAAAAGAGAGATATTGGCAAGGAAAAGCTGTCTTGTACCTTTGCATTTTTCTCGCAAACGAAGGACACTAGAAAGAAAATTTTAAAGCCTCCTGTTAGGCCATCATCTACACGGCATAGCCCTGAATTTTCCAATGCGCAGCTCTTTGCAAAAGAGAGATATTGGCAAGGAAAAGCTGTCTTGTACCTTTGCATTTTTCTCGCAAACGAAGGACACTAGAAAGAAAATTTTAAAGCCTCCTGTTAGGCCATCATATACACGGCATAGCCCTGAATTTTCCAATGCGCAGCTCTTTGCAAAAGAGAGATATTGGCAAGGAAAAGCTGTCTTGTACCTTTGCATTTTTCTCCCAAACGAAGGACACTAGAAAGAAAATTTTAAAGCCTCCTGTTAGGCCATCATCTACACGGCATAGCCCTGAATTTTCCAATACGCAGCTCTTTGCAAAAGAGAGATATTGGCAAGGAAAAGCTGTCTTGTACCTTTGCAATTTTCTCGCAAACGAAGGACACTAGAAAGAAAATTTTAAAGCCTCCTTTTAGGCCATCATCTACACGGCATAGCCCTGAATTTTCCAATGCGCAGCTCTTTGCAAAAGAGTGATATTGGCAAGGAAAAGCTGTCTTGTACCTTTGCATTTTTCTCCCAAACGAAGGACACTAGAAAGAAAATTTTAAAGCCTCCTGTTAGGCCATCATCTACACGGCATAGCCCTGAATTTTCCAATGCGCAGCTCTTTGCAAAAGAGAGATATTGGCAAGGAAAAGCTGTCTTGTACCTTTGCATTTTTCTCTCAAACGAAGGACACTAGAAAGAAAATTTTAAAGCCTCCTGTTAGGCCATCATCTACACGGCATAGCCCTGAATTTTCCAATGCGCAGCTCTTTGCAAAAGAGAGATATTGGCAAGGAAAAGCTGTCTTGTACCTTTGCATTTTTCTCCCAAACGAAGGACACTAGAAAGAAAATTTTAAAGCCTCCTGTTAGGCCATCATCTACACGGCATAGCCCTGAATTTTCCAATGCGCAGCTCTTTGCAAAAGAGAGATATTGGCAAGGAAAAGCTGTCTTGTACCTTTGCATTTTTCTCCCAAACGAAGGACACTAGAAAGAAAATTTTAAAGCCTCCTGTTAGGCCATCATCTACACGGCATAGCCCTGAATTTTCCAATGCGCAGCTCTTTGCAAAAGAGAGATATTGGCAAGGAAAAGCTGTCTTGTACCTTTGCATTTTTCTCCCAAACGAAGGACACTAGAAAGAAAATTTTAAAGCCTCCTGTTAGGCCATCATCTACACGGCATAGCCCTGAATTTTGCAATGCGCAGCTATTTGCAAAAGAGAGATATTGGCAAGGAAAAGCTGTCTTGTACCTTTGCATTTTTCTCCCAAACGAAGGACACTAGAAAGAAAATTTTAAAGCCTCCTGTTAGGCCATCATCTACACGGCATAGCCCTGAATTTTCCAATGCGCAGCTCTTTGCAAAAGAGAGATATTGGCAAGGAAAAGCTGTCTTGTACCTTTGCATTTTTCTCCCAAACGAAGGACACTAGAAAGAAAATTTTAAAGCCTCCTGTTAGGCCATCATCTACACGGTATAGCCCTGAATTTTCCAATGCGCAGCTCTTTGCAAAAGAGAGATATTGGCAAGGATAAGCTGTCTTGTACCTTTGCATTTTTCTCCCAAACGAAGGACACTAGAAAGAAAATTTTAAAGCCTCCTGTTAGGCCATCATCTACACGGCATAGCCCTGAATTTTCCAATGCGCAGCTCTTTGCAAAAGAGAGATATTGGCAAGGAAAAGCTGTCTTGTACCTTTGCATTTTTCTCGCAAACAAAGGACACTAGAAAGAAAATTTTAAAGCCTCCTGTTAGGCCATCATCTACACGGCATAGCCCTGAATTTTCCAATGCGCAGCTCTTTGCAAAAGAGAGATATTGGCAAGGAAAAGCTGTCTTGTACCTTTGCATTTTTCTCTCAAACGAAGGACACTAGAAAGAAAATTTTAAAGCCTCCTGTTAGGCCATCATCTACACGGCATAGCCCTGAATTTTCCAATGCGCAGCTCTTTGCAAAAGAGAGATATTGGCAAGGAAAAGCTGTCTTGTACCTTTGCATTTTTCTCGCAAACAAAGGACACTAGAAAGAAAATTTTAAAGCCTCCTGTTAGGCCATCATCTACACGGCATAGCCCTGAATTTTCCAATGCGCAGCTCTTTGCAAAAGAGAGATATTGGCAAGGAAAAGCTGTCTTGTACCTTTGCATTTTTCTCCCAAACGAAGGACACTAGAAAGAAAATTTTAAAGCCTCCTGTTAGGCCATCATCTACACGGCATAGCCCTGAATTTTCCAATGCGCAGCTCTTTGCAAAAGAGAGATATTGGCAAGGAAAAGCTGTCTTGTACCTTTGCATTTTTCTCCCAAACGAAGGACACTAGAAAGAAAATTTTAAAGCCTCCTGTTAAGCCATCATCTACACGGCATAGCCCTGAATTTTCCAATGCGCAGCTCTTTGCAAAAGAGAGATATTGGCAAGGAAAAGCTGTCTTGTACCTTTGCATTTTTCTCCCAAACGAAGGACACTAGAAAGAAAATTTTAAAGCCTCCTGTTAGGCCATCATCTACACGGCATAGCCCTGAATTTTCCAATACGCAGCTCTTTGCAAAAGAGAGATATTGGCAAGGAAAAGCTGTCTTGTACCATTGGATTTTTCTTCCAAACGAAGGACACTAGAATGAAAATTTTAAAGCCTCCTGTTAGTGCTATATCTACACGGTATAGCCCTAAATTTTCCAATGCGTAGCTCTTTGCAAAAGAGAGATATTGGCAAGGAAAAGCTGTCTTGTACCTTTGCATTTTTCTCGCAAACGAAGGACACTAGAAAGAAAATTTTAAAGCCTCCTGTTAGGCCATCATCTACACGGCATAGCCCTGAATTTTCCAATGCGCAGCTCTTTGCAAAAGAGAGATATTGGCAAGGAAAAGCTGTCTTGTACCTTTGCATTTTTCTCCCAAACGAAGGACACTAGAAAGAAAATTTTAAAGCCTCCTGTTAGGCCATCATCTACACGGCATAGCCCTGAATTTTCCAATGCGCAGCTCTTTGCAAAAGAGAGATATTGGCAAGGAAAAGCTGTCTTGTACCTTTGCATTTTTCTCCCAAACGAAGGACACTAGAAAGAAAATTTTATAGCCTCCTGTTAGGCCATCATCTACACGGCATAGCCCTGAATTTTCCAATGCGCAGCTCTTTGCAAAAGAGAGATATTGGCAAGGAAAAGCTGTCTTGTACCTTTGCATTTTTCTCGCAAACGAAGGACACTAGAAAGAAAATTTTAAAGCCTCCTGTTAGGCCATCATCTACACGGCATAGCCCTGAATTTTCCATTGCGCAGCTCTTTGCAAAAGAGAGATATTGGCAAGGAAAAGCTGTCTTGTACCTTTGCATTTTTCTCCCAAACGAAGGACACTAGAAAGAAAATTTTAAAGCCTCCTGTTAGGCCATCATCTACACGGCATAGCCCTGAATTTTCCAATGCGCAGCTCTTTGCAAAAGAGAGATATTGGCAAGGAAAAGCTGTCTTGTACCTTTGCATTTTTCTCCCAAACGAAGGACACTAGAAAGAAAATTTTAAAGCCTCCTGTTAGGCCATCATCTACACGGCATAGCCCTGAATTTTCCAATACGCAGCTCTTTGCAAAAGAGAGATATTGGCAAGGAAAAGCTGTCTTGTACCTTTGCATTTTTCTCCCAAACGAAGGACACTAGAAAGAAAATTTTAAAGCCTCCTGTTAGGCCATCATCTACACGGCATAGCCCTGAATTTTCCAATGCGCAGCTCTTTGCAAAAGAGAGATATTGGCAAGGAAAAGCTGTCTTGTACCTTTGCATTTTTCTCGCAAACGAAGGACACTAGAAAGAAAATTTTAAAGCCTCCTGTTAGGCCATCATCTACACGGCATAGCCCTGAATTTTCCAATGCGCAGCTCTTTGCAAAAGAGAGATATTGGCAAGGAAAAGCTGTCTTGTACCTTTGCATTTTTCTCCCAAACGAAGGACACTAGAAAGAAAATTTTAAAGCCTCCTGTTAGGCCATCATCTACACGGCATAGCCCTGAATTTTCCAATGCGCAGCTCTTTGCAAAAGAGAGATATTGGCAAGGAAAAGCTGTCTTGTACCTTTGCAATTTTCTCGCAAACGAAGGACACTAGAAAGAAAATTTTAAAGCCTCCTTTTAGGCCATCATCTACACGGCATAGCCCAGAATTTTCCAATGCGCAGCTCTTTGCAAAAGAGAGATATTGGCAAGGAAAAGCTGTCTTGTACCTTTGCATTTTTCTCCCAAACGAAGGACACTAGAAAGAAAATTTTAAAGCCTCCTGTTAGGCCATCATCTACACGGCATAGCCCTGAATTTTCCAATGCGCAGCTCTTTGCAAAAGAGAGATATTGGCAAGGAAAAGCTGTCTTGTACCTTTGCATTTTTCTCTCAAACGAAGGACACTAGAAAGAAAATTTTAAAGCCTCCTGTTAGGCCATCATCTACACGGCATAGCCCTGAATTTTCCAATGCGCAGCTCTTTGCAAAAGAGAGATATTGGCAAGGAAAAGCTGTCTTGTACCTTTGCATTTTTCTCCCAAACGAAGGACACTAGAAAGAAAATTTTAAAGCCTCCTGTTAGGCCATCATCTACACGGCATAGCCCTGAATTTTCCAATGCGCAGCTCTTTGCAAAAGAGAGATATTGGCAAGGAAAAGCTGTCTTGTACCTTTGCATTTTTCTCCCAAACGAAGGACACTAGAAAGAAAATTTTAAAGCCTCCTGTTAGGCCATCATCTACACGGCATAGCCCTGAATTTTCCAATGCGCAGCTCTTTGCAAAAGAGAGATATTGGCAAGGAAAAGCTGTCTTGTACCTTTGCATTTTTCTCCCAAACGAAGGACACTAGAAAGAAAATTTTAAAGCCTCCTGTTAGGCCATCATCTACACGGCATAGCCCTGAATTTTGCAATGCGCAGCTCTTTGCAAATGAGAGATATTGGCAAGGAAAAGCTGTCTTGTACCTTTGCATTTTTCTCCCAAACGAAGGACACTAGAAAGAAAATTTTAAAGCCTCCTGTTAGGCCATCATCTACACGGCATAGCCCTGAATTTTCCAATGCGCAGCTCTTTGCAAAAGAGAGATATTGGCAAGGAAAAGCTGTCTTGTACCTTTGCATTTTTCTCCCAAACGAAGGACACTAGAAAGAAAATTTTAAAGCCTCCTGTTAGGCCATCATCTACACGGTATAGCCCTGAATTTTCCAATGCGCAGCTCTTTGCAAAAGAGAGATATTGGCAAGGAAAAGCTGTCTTGTACCTTTGCATTTTTCTCCCAAACGAAGGACACTAGAAAGAAAATTTTAAAGCCTCCTGTTAAGCCATCATCTACACGGCATAGCCCTGAATTTTCCAAAGCGCAGCTCTTTGCAAAAGAGAGATATTGGCAAGGAAAAGCTGTCTTGTACCTTTGCATTTTTCTCCCAAACGAAGGACACTAGAAATAAAATTTTAAAGCCTCCTGTTAGGCCATCATCTACACGGCATAGCCCTGAATTTTGCAATGCGCAGCTCTTTGCAAAAGAGAGATATTGGCAAGGAAAAGCTGACTTGTACCTTTGCATTTTTCTCCCAAACGAAGGACACTAGAAAGAAAATTTTAAAGCCTCCTGTTAGGCCATCATCTACACGGCATAGCCCTGAATTTTCCAATGCGCAGCTCTTTGCAAAAGAGAGATATTGGCAAGGAAAAGCTGTCTTGTACCATTGGATTTTTCTCCCAAACGAAGGACACTAGAATGAAAATTTTAAAGCCTCCTGTTAGTGCTATATCTACACGGTATAGCCCTGAATTTTCCAATGCGTAGCTCTTTGCAAAAGAGAGATATTGGCAAGGAAAAGCTGTCTTGTACCTTTGCATTTTTCTCGCAAACGAAGGACACTAGAAAGAAAATTTTAAAGCCTCCTGTTAGGCCATCATCTACACGGCATAGCCCTGAATTTTCCAATGCGCAGCTCTTTGCAAAAGAGAGATATTGGCAAGGAAAACCTGTCTTGTACCTTTGCATTTTTCTCCCAAACGAAGGACACTAGAAAGAAAATTTTAAAGCCTCCTGTTAGGCCATCATCTACACGGCATAGCCCTGAATTTTCCAATGCGCAGCTCTTTGCAAAAGAGAGATATTGGCAAGGAAAAGCTGTCTTGTACCTTTGCATTTTTCTCCCAAACGAAGGACACTAGAAAGAAAATTTTAAAGCCTCCTGTTAGGCCATCATCTACACGGCATAGCCCTGAATTTTCCAATGCGCAGCTCTTTGCAAAAGAGAGATATTGGCAAGGAAAAGCTGTCTTGTACCTTTGCATTTTTCTCCCAAACGAAGGACACTAGAAAGAAAATTTTAAAGCCTCCTGTTAGGCCATCATCTACACGGCATAGCCCTGAATTTTCCAATGCGCAGCTCTTTGCAAAAGAGAGATATTGGCAAGGAAAAGCTGTCTTGTACCATTGGATTTTTCTCCCAAACGAAGGACACTAGAATGAAAATTTTAAAGCCTCCTGTTAGTGCTATATCTACACGGTATAGCCCTGAATTTTCCAAAGCGTAGCTCTTTGCAAAAGAGAGATATTGGCAAGGAAAAGCTGTCTTGTACCTTTGCATTTTTCTCGCAAACGAAGGACACTAGAAAGAAAATTTTAAAGCCTCCTGTTAGGCCATCATCTACACGGCATAGCCCTGAATTTTCCAATGCGCAGCTCTTTGCAAAAGAGAGATATTGGCAAGGAAAAGCTGTCTTGTACCTTTGCATTTTTCTCCCAAACGAAGGACACTAGAAAGAAAATTTTAAAGCCTCCTGTTAGGCCATCATCTACACGGCATAGCCCTGAATTTTCCAATGCGCAGCTCTTTGCAAAAGAGAGATATTGGCAAGGAAAAGCTGTCTTGTACCTTTGCATTTTTCTTCCAAACGAAGGACACTAGAAAGAAAATGTTAAAGCCTCCTGTTAGGCCATCATCTACACGGCATAGCCCTGAATTTTCCAATGCGCAGCTCTTTGCAAAAGAAAGATATTGGCAAGGAAAAGCTGTCTTGTACCTTTGCATTTTTCTCCCAAACGAAGGACACTAGAATGAAAATTTTAAAGCCTCCTGTTAGTGCTATATCTACACGGTATAGCCCTGAATTTTCCAATGCGTAGCTCTTTGCAAAAGAGAGATATTGGCAAGGAAAAGCTGTCTTGTACCTTTGCATTTTTCTCCCAAACGAAGGACACTAGAAAGAAAATTTTAAAGCCTCCTGTTAGGCCATCATCTACACGGCATAGCCCTGAATTTTCCAATGCGCAGCTCTTTGCAAAAGAGAGATATTGGCAAGGAAAAGCTGTCTTGTACCTTTGCATTTTTCTCCCAAACGAAGGACACTAGAAAGAAAATTTTAAAGCCTCCTGTTAGGCCATCATCTACACGGCATAGCCCTGAATTTTCCAATGCGCAGCTCTTTGCAAAAGAGAGATATTGGCAAGGAAAAGCTGTCTTGTACCTTTGCATTTTTCTCCCAAACGAAGGACACTAGAAAGAAAATTTTAAAGCCTCCTGTTAGGCCATCATCTACACGGCATAGCCCTGAATTTTCCAATGCGCAGCTCTTTGCAAAAGAGAGATATTGGCAAGGAAAAGCTGTCTTGTACCATTGGATTTTTCTCCCAAACGAAGGACACTAGAATGAAAATTTTAAAGCCTCCTGTTAGTGCTATATCTACACGGTATAGCCCTGAATTTTCCAATGCGTAGCTCTTTGCAAAAGAGAGATATTGGCAAGGAAAAGCTGTCTTGTACCTTTGCATTTTTCTCGCAAACGAAGGACACTAGAAAGAAAATTTTAAAGCCTCCTGTTAGGCCATCATCTACACGGCATAGCCCTGAATTTTCCAATGCGCAGCTCTTTGCAAAAGAGAGATATTGGCAAGGAAAAGCTGTCTTGTACCTTTGCATTTTTCTCCCAAACGAAGGACACTAGAAAGAAAATTTTAAAGCCTCCTGTTAGGCCATCATCTACACGGCATAGCCCTGAATTTTCCAATGCGTAGCTCTTTGCAAAAGAGAGATATTGGCAAGGAAAAGCTGTCTTGTACCTTTGCATTTTTCTCCCAAACGAAGGACACTAGAAAGAAAATTTTAAAGCCTCCTGTTAGGCCATCATCTACACGGCATAGCCCTGAATTTTCCAATGCGCAGCTCTTTGCAAAAGAGAGATATTGGCAAGGAAAAGCTGTCTTGTACCTTTGCATTTTTCTCCCAAACGAAGGACACTAGAAAGAAAATTTTAAAGCCTCCTGTTAGGCCATCATCTACACGGCATAGCCCTGAATTTTCCAATGCGCAGCTCTTTGCAAAAGAGAGATATTGGCAAGGAAAAGCTGTCTTGTACCTTTGCATTTTTCTCCCAAACGAAGGACACTAGAAAGAAAATTTTAAAGCCTCCTGTTAGGCCATCATCTACACGGCATAGCCCTGAATTTTCCAATGCGCAGCTCTTTGCAAAAGAGAGATATTGGCAAGGAAAAGCTGTCTTGTACCATTGGATTTTTCTCCCAAACGAAGGACACTAGAATGAAAATTTTAAAGCCTCCTGTTAGTGCTATATCTACACGGTATAGCCCTGAATTTTCCAATGCGTAGCTCTTTGCAAAAGAGAGATATTGGCAAGGAAAAGCTGTCTTGTACCTTTGCATTTTTCTCGCAAACGAAGGACACTAGAAAGAAAATTTTAAAGCCTCCTGTTAGGCCATCATCTACACGGCATAGCCCTGAATTTTCCAATGCGCAGCTCTTTGCAAAAGAGAGATATTGGCAAGGAAAAGCTGTCTTGTACCTTTGCATTTTTCTCCCAAACGAAGGACACTAGAAAGAAAATTTTAAAGCCTCCTGTTAGTGCTATATCTACACGGTATAGCCCTGAATTTTCCAATGCGTAGCTCTTTGCAAAAGAGAGATATTGGCAAGGAAAAGCTGTCTTGTACCTTTGCATTTTTCTCCCAAACGAAGGACACTAGAATGAAAATTTTAAAGCCTCCTGTTAGTGCTATATCTACACGGTATAGCCCTGAATTTTCCAATGCGTAGCTCTTTGCAAAAGAGAGATATTGGCAAGGAAAAGCTGTCTTGTACCTTTGCATTTTTCTCCCAAACGAAGGACACTAGAAAGAAAATTTTAAAGCCTCCTGTTAGGCCATCATCTACACGGCATAGCCCTGAATTTTCCAATGCGCAGCTCTTTGCAAAAGAGAGATATTGGCAAGGAAAAGCTGTCTTGTACCATTGGATTTTTCTCCCAAACGAAGGACACTAGAATGAAAATTTTAAAGCCTCCTGTTAGTGCTATATCTACACGGTATAGCCCTGAATTTTCCAATGCGTAGCTCTTTGCAAAAGAGAGATATTGGCAAGGAAAAGCTGTCTTGTACCTTTGCATTTTTCTCGCAAACGAAGGACACTAGAAAGAAAATTTTAAAGCCTCCTGTTAGGCCATCATCTACACGGCATAGCCCTGAATTTTCCAATGCGCAGCTCTTTGCAAAAGAGAGATATTGGCAAGGAAAACCTGTCTTGTACCTTTGCATTTTTCTCCCAAACGAAGGACACTAGAAAGAAAATTTTAAAGCCTCCTGTTAGGCCATCATCTACACGGCATAGCCCTGAATTTTCCAATGCGCAGCTCTTTGCAAAAGAGAGATATTGGCAAGGAAAAGCTGTCTTGTACCTTTGCATTTTTCTCCCAAACGAAGGACACTAGAAAGAAAATTTTAAAGCCTCCTGTTAGGCCATCATCTACACGGCATAGCCCTGAATTTTCCAATGCGCAGCTCTTTGCAAAAGAGAGATATTGGCAAGGAAAAGCTGTCTTGTACCTTTGCATTTTTCTCCCAAACGAAGGACACTAGAAAGAAAATTTTAAAGCCTCCTGTTAGGCCATCATCTACACGGCATAGCCCTGAATTTTCCAATGCGCAGCTCTTTGCAAAAGAGAGATATTGGCAAGGAAAAGCTGTCTTGTACCATTGGATTTTTCTCCCAAACGAAGGACACTAGAATGAAAATTTTAAAGCCTCCTGTTAGTGCTATATCTACACGGTATAGCCCTGAATTTTCCAAAGCGTAGCTCTTTGCAAAAGAGAGATATTGGCAAGGAAAAGCTGTCTTGTACCTTTGCATTTTTCTCGCAAACGAAGGACACTAGAAAGAAAATTTTAAAGCCTCCTGTTAGGCCATCATCTACACGGCATAGCCCTGAATTTTCCAATGCGCAGCTCTTTGCAAAAGAGAGATATTGGCAAGGAAAAGCTGTCTTGTACCTTTGCATTTTTCTCCCAAACGAAGGACACTAGAAAGAAAATTTTAAAGCCTCCTGTTAGGCCATCATCTACACGGCATAGCCCTGAATTTTCCAATGCGCAGCTCTTTGCAAAAGAGAGATATTGGCAAGGAAAAGCTGTCTTGTACCTTTGCATTTTTCTTCCAAACGAAGGACACTAGAAAGAAAATGTTAAAGCCTCCTGTTAGGCCATCATCTACACGGCATAGCCCTGAATTTTCCAATGCGCAGCTCTTTGCAAAAGAAAGATATTGGCAAGGAAAAGCTGTCTTGTACCTTTGCATTTTTCTCCCAAACGAAGGACACTAGAATGAAAATTTTAAAGCCTCCTGTTAGTGCTATATCTACACGGTATAGCCCTGAATTTTCCAATGCGTAGCTCTTTGCAAAAGAGAGATATTGGCAAGGAAAAGCTGTCTTGTACCTTTGCATTTTTCTCCCAAACGAAGGACACTAGAAAGAAAATTTTAAAGCCTCCTGTTAGGCCATCATCTACACGGCATAGCCCTGAATTTTCCAATGCGCAGCTCTTTGCAAAAGAGAGATATTGGCAAGGAAAAGCTGTCTTGTACCTTTGCATTTTTCTCCCAAACGAAGGACACTAGAAAGAAAATTTTAAAGCCTCCTGTTAGGCCATCATCTACACGGCATAGCCCTGAATTTTCCAATGCGCAGCTCTTTGCAAAAGAGAGATATTGGCAAGGAAAAGCTGTCTTGTACCTTTGCATTTTTCTCCCAAACGAAGGACACTAGAAAGAAAATTTTAAAGCCTCCTGTTAGGCCATCATCTACACGGCATAGCCCTGAATTTTCCAATGCGCAGCTCTTTGCAAAAGAGAGATATTGGCAAGGAAAAGCTGTCTTGTACCATTGGATTTTTCTCCCAAACGAAGGACACTAGAATGAAAATTTTAAAGCCTCCTGTTAGTGCTATATCTACACGGTATAGCCCTGAATTTTCCAATGCGTAGCTCTTTGCAAAAGAGAGATATTGGCAAGGAAAAGCTGTCTTGTACCTTTGCATTTTTCTCGCAAACGAAGGACACTAGAAAGAAAATTTTAAAGCCTCCTGTTAGGCCATCATCTACACGGCATAGCCCTGAATTTTCCAATGCGCAGCTCTTTGCAAAAGAGAGATATTGGCAAGGAAAAGCTGTCTTGTACCTTTGCATTTTTCTCCCAAACGAAGGACACTAGAAAGAAAATTTTAAAGCCTCCTGTTAGTGCTATATCTACACGGTATAGCCCTGAATTTTCCAATGCGTAGCTCTTTGCAAAAGAGAGATATTGGCAAGGAAAAGCTGTCTTGTACCTTTGCATTTTTCTCCCAAACGAAGGACACTAGAATGAAAATTTTAAAGCCTCCTGTTAGTGCTATATCTACACGGTATAGCCCTAAATTTTCCAATGCGTAGCTCTTTGCAAAAGAGAGATATTGGCAAGGAAAAGCTGTCTTGTACCTTTGCATTTTTCTCCCAAACGAAGGACACTAGAAAGAAAATTTTAAAGCCTCCTGTTAGGCCATCATCTACACGGCATAGCCCTGAATTTTCCAATGCGCAGCTCTTTGCAAAAGAGAGATATTGGCAAGGAAAAGCTGTCTTGTACCTTTGCATTTTTCTCCCAAACGAAGGACACTAGAAAGAAAATTTTAAAGCCTCCTGTTAGGCCATCATCTACACGGCATAGCCCTGAATTTTCCAATGCGCAGCTCTTTGCAAAAGAGAGATATTGGCAAGGAAAAGCTGTCTTGTACCATTGGATTTTTCTCCCAAACGAAGGACACTAGAATGAAAATTTTAAAGCCTCCTGTTAGTGCTATATCTACACGGTATAGCCCTGAATTTTCCAATGCGTAGCTCTTTGCAAAAGAGAGATATTGGCAAGGAAAAGCTGTCTTGTACCTTTGCATTTTTCTCGCAAACGAAGGACACTAGAAAGAAAAATTTAAAGCCTCCTGTTAGGCCATCATCTACACGGCATAGCCCTGAATTTTCCAATGCGCAGCTCTTTGCAAAAGAGAGATATTGGCAAGGAAAAGCTGTCTTGTACCTTTGCATTTTTCTCCCAAACGAAGGACACTAGAAAGAAAATTTTAAAGCCTCCTGTTAGGCCATCATCTACACGGCATAGCCCTGAATTTTCCAATGCGTAGCTCTTTGCAAAAGAGAGATATTGGCAAGGAAAAGCTGTCTTGTACCTTTGCATTTTTCTCCCAAACGAAGGACACTAGAAAGAAAATTTTAAAGCCTCCTGTTAGGCCATCATCTACACGGCATAGCCCTGAATTTTCCAATGCGCAGCTCTTTGCAAAAGAGAGATATTGGCAAGGAAAAGCTGTCTTGTACCTTTGCATTTTTCTCCCAAACGAAGGACACTAGAAAGAAAATTTTAAAGCCTCCTGTTAGGCCATCATCTACACGGCATAGCCCTGAATTTTCCAATGCGCAGCTCTTTGCAAAAGAGAGATATTGGCAAGGAAAAGCTGTCTTGTACCTTTGCATTTTTCTCCCAAACGAAGGACACTAGAAAGAAAATTTTAAAGCCTCCTGTTAGGCCATCATCTACACGGCATAGCCCTGAATTTTCCAATGCGCAGCTCTTTGCAAAAGAGAGATATTGGCAAGGAAAAGCTGTCTTGTACCATTGGATTTTTCTCCCAAACGAAGGACACTAGAATGAAAATTTTAAAGCCTCCTGTTAGTGCTATATCTACACGGTATAGCCCTGAATTTTCCAATGCGTAGCTCTTTGCAAAAGAGAGATATTGGCAAGGAAAAGCTGTCTTGTACCTTTGCATTTTTCTCGCAAACGAAGGACACTAGAAAGAAAATTTTAAAGCCTCCTGTTAGGCCATCATCTACACGGCATAGCCCTGAATTTTCCAATGCGCAGCTCTTTGCAAAAGAGAGATATTGGCAAGGAAAAGCTGTCTTGTACCTTTGCATTTTTCTCCCAAACGAAGGACACTAGAAAGAAAATTTTAAAGCCTCCTGTTAGTGCTATATCTACACGGTATAGCCCTGAATTTTCCAATGCGTAGCTCTTTGCAAAAGAGAGATATTGGCAAGGAAAAGCTGTCTTGTACCTTTGCATTTTTCTCCCAAACGAAGGACACTAGAATGAAAATTTTAAAGCCTCCTGTTAGTGCTATATCTACACGGTATAGCCCTGAATTTTCCAATGCGTAGCTCTTTGCAAAAGAGAGATATTGGCAAGGAAAAGCTGTCTTGTACCTTTGCATTTTTCTCCCAAACGAAGGACACTAGAAAGAAAATTTTAAAGCCTCCTGTTAGGCCATCATCTACACGGCATAGCCCTGAATTTTCCAATGCGCAGCTCTTTGCAAAAGAGAGATATTGGCAAGGAAAAGCTGTCTTGTACCTTTGCATTTTTCTCCCAAACGAAGGACACTAGAAAGAAAATTTTAAAGCCTCCTGTTAGGCCATCATCTACACGGCATAGCCCTGAATTTTCCAATGCGCAGCTCTTTGCAAAAGAGAGATATTGGCAAGGAAAAGCTGTCTTGTACCATTGGATTTTTCTCCCAAACGAAGGACACTAGAATGAAAATTTTAAAGCCTCCTGTTAGTGCTATATCTACACGGTATAGCCCTGAATTTTCCAATGCGTAGCTCTTTGCAAAAGAGAGATATTGGCAAGGAAAAGCTGTCTTGTACCTTTGCATTTTTCTCGCAAACGAAGGACACTAGAAAGAAAATTTTAAAGCCTCCTGTTAGGCCATCATCTACACGGCATAGCCCTGAATTTTCCAATGCGCAGCTCTTTGCAAAAGAGAGATATTGGCAAGGAAAAGCTGTCTTGTACCTTTGCATTTTTCTCCCAAACGAAGGACACTAGAAAGAAAATTTTAAAGCCTCCTGTTAGGCCATCATCTACACGGCATAGCCCTGAATTTTCCAATGCGCAGCTCTTTGCAAAAGAGAGATATTGGCAAGGAAAAGCTGTCTTGTACCTTTGCATTTTTCTCCCAAACGAAGGACACTAGAAAGAAAATTTTATAGCCTCCTGTTAGGCCATCATCTACACGGCATAGCCCTGAATTTTCCAATGCGCAGCTCTTTGCAAAAGAGAGATATTGGCAAGGAAAAGCTGTCTTGTACCTTTGCATTTTTCTCGCAAACGAAGGACACTAGAAAGAAAATTTTAAAGCCTCCTGTTAGGCCATCATCTACACGGCATAGCCCTGAATTTTCCATTGCGCAGCTCTTTGCAAAAGAGAGATATTGGCAAGGAAAAGCTGTCTTGTACCTTTGCATTTTTCTCCCAAACGAAGGACACTAGAAAGAAAATTTTAAAGCCTCCTGTTAGGCCATCATCTACACGGCATAGCCCTGAATTTTCCAATGCGCAGCTCTTTGCAAAAGAGAGATATTGGCAAGGAAAAGCTGTCTTGTACCTTTGCATTTTTCTCCCAAACGAAGGACACTAGAAAGAAAATTTTAAAGCCTCCTGTTAGGCCATCATCTACACGGCATAGCCCTGAATTTTCCAATACGCAGCTCTTTGCAAAAGAGAGATATTGGCAAGGAAAAGCTGTCTTGTACCTTTGCATTTTTCTCCCAAACGAAGGACACTAGAAAGAAAATTTTAAAGCCTCCTGTTAGGCCATCATCTACACGGCATAGCCCTGAATTTTCCAATGCGCAGCTCTTTGCAAAAGAGAGATATTGGCAAGGAAAAGCTGTCTTGTACCTTTGCATTTTTCTCGCAAACGAAGGACACTAGAAAGAAAATTTTAAAGCCTCCTGTTAGGCCATCATCTACACGGCATAGCCCTGAATTTTCCAATGCGCAGCTCTTTGCAAAAGAGAGATATTGGCAAGGAAAAGCTGTCTTGTACCTTTGCATTTTTCTCCCAAACGAAGGACACTAGAAAGAAAATTTTAAAGCCTCCTGTTAGGCCATCATCTACACGGCATAGCCCTGAATTTTCCAATGCGCAGCTCTTTGCAAAAGAGAGATATTGGCAAGGAAAAGCTGTCTTGTACCTTTGCAATTTTCTCGCAAACGAAGGACACTAGAAAGAAAATTTTAAAGCCTCCTTTTAGGCCATCATCTACACGGCATAGCCCAGAATTTTCCAATGCGCAGCTCTTTGCAAAAGAGAGATATTGGCAAGGAAAAGCTGTCTTGTACCTTTGCATTTTTCTCCCAAACGAAGGACACTAGAAAGAAAATTTTAAAGCCTCCTGTTAGGCCATCATCTACACGGCATAGCCCTGAATTTTCCAATGCGCAGCTCTTTGCAAAAGAGAGATATTGGCAAGGAAAAGCTGTCTTGTACCTTTGCATTTTTCTCTCAAACGAAGGACACTAGAAAGAAAATTTTAAAGCCTCCTGTTAGGCCATCATCTACACGGCATAGCCCTGAATTTTCCAATGCGCAGCTCTTTGCAAAAGAGAGATATTGGCAAGGAAAAGCTGTCTTGTACCTTTGCATTTTTCTCCCAAACGAAGGACACTAGAAAGAAAATTTTAAAGCCTCCTGTTAGGCCATCATCTACACGGCATAGCCCTGAATTTTCCAATGCGCAGCTCTTTGCAAAAGAGAGATATTGGCAAGGAAAAGCTGTCTTGTACCTTTGCATTTTTCTCCCAAACGAAGGACACTAGAAAGAAAATTTTAAAGCCTCCTGTTAGGCCATCATCTACACGGCATAGCCCTGAATTTTCCAATGCGCAGCTCTTTGCAAAAGAGAGATATTGGCAAGGAAAAGCTGTCTTGTACCTTTGCATTTTTCTCCCAAACGAAGGACACTAGAAAGAAAATTTTAAAGCCTCCTGTTAGGCCATCATCTACACGGCATAGCCCTGAATTTTGCAATGCGCAGCTCTTTGCAAATGAGAGATATTGGCAAGGAAAAGCTGTCTTGTACCTTTGCATTTTTCTCCCAAACGAAGGACACTAGAAAGAAAATTTTAAAGCCTCCTGTTAGGCCATCATCTACACGGCATAGCCCTGAATTTTCCAATGCGCAGCTCTTTGCAAAAGAGAGATATTGGCAAGGAAAAGCTGTCTTGTACCTTTGCATTTTTCTCCCAAACGAAGGACACTAGAAAGAAAATTTTAAAGCCTCCTGTTAGGCCATCATCTACACGGTATAGCCCTGAATTTTCCAATGCGCAGCTCTTTGCAAAAGAGAGATATTGGCAAGGAAAAGCTGTCTTGTACCTTTGCATTTTTCTCCCAAACGAAGGACACTAGAAAGAAAATTTTAAAGCCTCCTGTTAAGCCATCATCTACACGGCATAGCCCTGAATTTTCCAAAGCGCAGCTCTTTGCAAAAGAGAGATATTGGCAAGGAAAAGCTGTCTTGTACCTTTGCATTTTTCTCCCAAACGAAGGACACTAGAAATAAAATTTTAAAGCCTCCTGTTAGGCCATCATCTACACGGCATAGCCCTGAATTTTCCAATGCGCAGCTCTTTGCAAAAGAGAGATATTGGCAAGGAAAAGCTGTCTTGTACCTTTGCATTTTTCTCCCAAACGAAGGACACTAGAAAGAAAATTTTAAAGCCTCCTGTTAGGCCATCATCTACACGGCATAGCCCTGAATTTTCCAATGCGCAGCTCTTTGCAAAAGAGAGATATTGGCAAGGAAAAGCTGTCTTGTACCTTTGCATTTTTCTCGCAAACGAAGGACACTAGAAAGAAAATTTTAAAGCCTCCTGTTAGGCCATCATCTACACGGCATAGCCCTGAATTTTCCAATGCGCAGCTCTTTGCAGAAGAGAGATATTGGCAAGGAAAAGCTGTCTTGTACCTTTGCATTTTTCTCCCAAACGAAGGACACTAGAAAGAAAATTTTAAAGCCTCCTGTTAGGCCATCATCTACACGGCATAGCCCTGAATTTTCCAATGCGCAGCTCTTTGCAAAAGAGAGATATTGGCAAGGAAAAGCTGTCTTGTACCTTTGCATTTTTCTCCCAAACGAAGGACACTAGAAAGAAAATTTTAAAGCCTCCTGTTAGGCCATCATCTACACGGCATAGCCCTGAATTTTGCAATGCGCAGCTCTTTGCAAAAGAGAGATATTGGCAAGGAAAAGCTGACTTGTACCTTTGCATTTTTCTCCCAAACGAAGGACACTAGAAAGAAAATTTTAAAGCCTCCTGTTAGGCCATCATCTACACGGCATAGCCCTGAATTTTCCAATGCGCAGCTCTTTGCAAAAGAGAGATATTGGCAAGGAAAAGCTGTCTTGTACCATTGGATTTTTCTCCCAAACGAAGGACACTAGAATGAAAATTTTAAAGCCTCCTGTTAGTGCTATATCTACACGGTATAGCCCTGAATTTTCCAATGCGTAGCTCTTTGCAAAAGAGAGATATTGGCAAGGAAAAGCTGTCTTGTACCTTTGCATTTTTCTCGCAAACGAAGGACACTAGAAAGAAAATTTTAAAGCCTCCTGTTAGGCCATCATCTACACGGCATAGCCCTGAATTTTCCAATGCGCAGCTCTTTGCAAAAGAGAGATATTGGCAAGGAAAACCTGTCTTGTACCTTTGCATTTTTCTCCCAAACGAAGGACACTAGAAAGAAAATTTTAAAGCCTCCTGTTAGGCCATCATCTACACGGCATAGCCCTGAATTTTCCAATGCGCAGCTCTTTGCAAAAGAGAGATATTGGCAAGGAAAAGCTGTCTTGTACCTTTGCATTTTTCTCCCAAACGAAGGACACTAGAAAGAAAATTTTAAAGCCTCCTGTTAGGCCATCATCTACACGGCATAGCCCTGAATTTTCCAATGCGCAGCTCTTTGCAAAAGAGAGATATTGGCAAGGAAAAGCTGTCTTGTACCTTTGCATTTTTCTCCCAAACGAAGGACACTAGAAAGAAAATTTTAAAGCCTCCTGTTAGGCCATCATCTACACGGCATAGCCCTGAATTTTCCAATGCGCAGCTCTTTGCAAAAGAGAGATATTGGCAAGGAAAAGCTGTCTTGTACCATTGGATTTTTCTCCCAAACGAAGGACACTAGAATGAAAATTTTAAAGCCTCCTGTTAGTGCTATATCTACACGGTATAGCCCTGAATTTTCCAAAGCGTAGCTCTTTGCAAAAGAGAGATATTGGCAAGGAAAAGCTGTCTTGTACCTTTGCATTTTTCTCGCAAACGAAGGACACTAGAAAGAAAATTTTAAAGCCTCCTGTTAGGCCATCATCTACACGGCATAGCCCTGAATTTTCCAATGCGCAGCTCTTTGCAAAAGAGAGATATTGGCAAGGAAAAGCTGTCTTGTACCTTTGCATTTTTCTCCCAAACGAAGGACACTAGAAAGAAAATTTTAAAGCCTCCTGTTAGGCCATCATCTACACGGCATAGCCCTGAATTTTCCAATGCGCAGCTCTTTGCAAAAGAGAGATATTGGCAAGGAAAAGCTGTCTTGTACCTTTGCATTTTTCTTCCAAACGAAGGACACTAGAAAGAAAATGTTAAAGCCTCCTGTTAGGCCATCATCTACACGGCATAGCCCTGAATTTTCCAATGCGCAGCTCTTTGCAAAAGAAAGATATTGGCAAGGAAAAGCTGTCTTGTACCTTTGCATTTTTCTCCCAAACGAAGGACACTAGAATGAAAATTTTAAAGCCTCCTGTTAGTGCTATATCTACACGGTATAGCCCTGAATTTTCCAATGCGTAGCTCTTTGCAAAAGAGAGATATTGGCAAGGAAAAGCTGTCTTGTACCTTTGCATTTTTCTCCCAAACGAAGGACACTAGAAAGAAAATTTTAAAGCCTCCTGTTAGGCCATCATCTACACGGCATAGCCCTGAATTTTCCAATGCGCAGCTCTTTGCAAAAGAGAGATATTGGCAAGGAAAAGCTGTCTTGTACCTTTGCATTTTTCTCCCAAACGAAGGACACTAGAAAGAAAATTTTAAAGCCTCCTGTTAGGCCATCATCTACACGGCATAGCCCTGAATTTTCCAATGCGCAGCTCTTTGCAAAAGAGAGATATTGGCAAGGAAAAGCTGTCTTGTACCATTGGATTTTTCTCCCAAACGAAGGACACTAGAATGAAAATTTTAAAGCCTCCTGTTAGTGCTATATCTACACGGTATAGCCCTGAATTTTCCAATGCGTAGCTCTTTGCAAAAGAGAGATATTGGCAAGGAAAAGCTGTCTTGTACCTTTGCATTTTTCTCGCAAACGAAGGACACTAGAAAGAAAATTTTAAAGCCTCCTGTTAGGCCATCATCTACACGGCATAGCCCTGAATTTTCCAATGCGCAGCTCTTTGCAAAAGAGAGATATTGGCAAGGAAAAGCTGTCTTGTACCTTTGCATTTTTCTCCCAAACGAAGGACACTAGAAAGAAAATTTTAAAGCCTCCTGTTAGTGCTATATCTACACGGTATAGCCCTGAATTTTCCAATGCGTAGCTCTTTGCAAAAGAGAGATATTGGCAAGGAAAAGCTGTCTTGTACCTTTGCATTTTTCTCCCAAACGAAGGACACTAGAATGAAAATTTTAAAGCCTCCTGTTAGTGCTATATCTACACGGTATAGCCCTGAATTTTCCAATGCGTAGCTCTTTGCAAAAGAGAGATATTGGCAAGGAAAAGCTGTCTTGTACCTTTGCATTTTTCTCCCAAACGAAGGACACTAGAAAGAAAATTTTAAAGCCTCCTGTTAGGCCATCATCTACACGGCATAGCCCTGAATTTTCCAATGCGCAGCTCTTTGCAAAAGAGAGATATTGGCAAGGAAAAGCTGTCTTGTACCTTTGCATTTTTCTCCCAAACGAAGGACACTAGAAAGAAAATTTTAAAGCCTCCTGTTAGGCCATCATCTACACGGCATAGCCCTGAATTTTCCAATGCGCAGCTCTTTGCAAAAGAGAGATATTGGCAAGGAAAAGCTGTCTTGTACCATTGGATTTTTCTCCCAAACGAAGGACACTAGAATGAAAATTTTAAAGCCTCCTGTTAGTGCTATATCTACACGGTATAGCCCTGAATTTTCCAATGCGTAGCTCTTTGCAAAAGAGAGATATTGGCAAGGAAAAGCTGTCTTGTACCTTTGCATTTTTCTCGCAAACGAAGGACACTAGAAAGAAAATTTTAAAGCCTCCTGTTAGGCCATCATCTACACGGCATAGCCCTGAATTTTCCAATGCGCAGCTCTTTGCAAAAGAGAGATATTGGCAAGGAAAAGCTGTCTTGTACCTTTGCATTTTTCTCCCAAACGAAGGACACTAGAAAGAAAATTTTAAAGCCTCCTGTTAGGCCATCATCTACACGGCATAGCCCTGAATTTTCCAATGCGCAGCTCTTTGCAAAAGAGAGATATTGGCAAGGAAAAGCTGTCTTGTACCTTTGCATTTTTCTCCCAAACGAAGGACACTAGAAAGAAAATTTTAAAGCCTCCTGTTAGGCCATCATCTACACGGCATAGCCCTGAATTTTCCAATGCGCATCTCTTTGCAAAAGAGAGATATTGGCAAGGAAAAGCTGTCTTGTACCTTTGCATTTTTCTCGCAAACGAAGGACACTAGAAAGAAAATTTTAAAGCCTCCTGTTAGGCCATCATCTACACGGCATAGCCCTGAATTTTCCAATGCGCAGCTCTTTGCAAAAGAGAGATATTGGCAAGGAAAAGCTGTCTTGTACCTTTGCATTTTTCTCCCAAACGAAGGACACTAGAAAGAAAATTTTAAAGCCTCCTGTTAGGCCATCATCTACACGGCATAGCCCTGAATTTTCCAATGCGCAGCTCTTTGCAAAAGAGAGATATTGGCAAGGAAAAGCTGTCTTGTACCTTTGCATTTTTCTCCCAAACGAAGGACACTAGAAAGAAAATTTTAAAGCCTCCTGTTAGGCCATCATCTACACGGCATAGCCCTGAATTTTCCAATGCGCAGCTCTTTGCAAAAGAGAGATATTGGCAAGGAAAAGCTGTCTTGTACCTTTGCATTTTTCTCCCAAACGAAGGACACTAGAAAGAAAATTTTAAAGCCTCCTGTTAGGCCATCATCTACACGGCATAGCCCTGAATTTTCCAATGCGCAGCTCTTTGCAAAAGAGAGATATTGGCAAGGAAAAGCTGTCTTGTACCTTTGCATTTTTCTTCCAAATGAAGGACACTAGAAAGAAAATGTTAAAGCCTCCTGTTAGGCCATCATCTACACGGCATAGCCCTGAATTTTCCAATGCGCAGCTCTTTGCAAAAGAAAGATATTGGCAAGGAAAAGCTGTCTTGTACCTTTGCATTTTTCTCCCAAACGAAGGACACTAGAATGAAAATTTTAAAGCCTCCTGTTAGTGCTATATCTACACGGTATAGCCCTGAATTTTCCAATGCGTAGCTCTTTGCAAAAGAGAGATATTGGCAAGGAAAAGCTGTCTTGTACCTTTGCATTTTTCTCCCAAACGAAGGACACTAGAAATAAAATTTTAAAGCCTCCTGTTAGGCCATCATCTACACGGCATAGCCCTGAATTTTCCAATGCGCAGCTCTTTGCAAAAGAGAGATATTGGCAAGGAAAAGCTGTCTTGTACCTTTGCATTTTTCTCCCAAACGAAGGACACTAGAAAGAAAATTTTAAAGCCTCCTGTTAGGCCATCATCTACACGGCATAGCCCTGAATTTTCCAATGCGCAGCTCTTTGCAAAAGAGAGATATTGGCAAGGAAAAGCTGTCTTGTACCTTTGCATTTTTCTCCCAAACGAAGGACACTAGAAAGAAAATTTTAAAGCCTCCTGTTAGGCCATCATCTACACGGCATAGCCCTGAATTTTCCAATGCGCAGCTCTTTGCAAAAGAGAG
The DNA here is from genome assembly GCF_028390025.1 of Pseudophryne corroboree. NCBI lineage: Eukaryota > Metazoa > Chordata > Amphibia > Anura > Myobatrachidae > Pseudophryne > Pseudophryne corroboree. The sequence goes on from NW_026970361.1 coordinate 233,132, forward strand.
ATATTGGCAAGGAAAAGCTGTCTTGTACCTTTGCACTTTTCTCCCAAACGAAGGACACTAGAAAGAAAATTTTAAAGCCTCCTGTTAGGCCATCATCTACACGGCATAGCCCTAAATTTTCCAATGCGCAGCTCTTTGCAAAAGAGAGATATTGGCAAGGAAAAGCTGTCTTGTACCTTTGCATTTTTCTCCCAAACGAGGTGCAAAGGTACAAGACAGCTTTTCCTTGCCAATATCTCTCTTTTGCAAAGAGCTGCGCATTGGAAAATTCAGGGCTATGCGCAGCTCTTTGCAAAAGAGAGATATTGGCAAGGAAAAGCTGTCTTGTACCTTTGCATTTTTCTATTTCAGTAGACATTGAAATGAGGATGCATCTTGCTGCCTTTCCAATGAAGCAAGTTTAATTTAGTAATAGGTTAAAAACCATCCTTACAAAGGTGTTAATCAGAGACTTGGCTTTGTGGACACTTTTCAGAGAACAAATTTGTTAGCATAAAAATAAAGCCAGAAAATTAAGAGCTGTTTAATCACTCAATTGGATTTTTTTTGCCAGCATATTTCTTTTTCTCTGCAACCCACTGCTAAATTGTGCTTCCTAACTGTTTTTATAAAATCACTGAATCAAATCTAACTCTGATTACATCAGAGAAGGCCAGGTACCCTACACCAGAACAGGGGGTTTGAAATTTTGACTTGTCTACTTAAAGATCACCAAAATCTGATAACAAGGTCAATTACGTCCCTGGGTGGGATTGAACCACCAACCTTTTGGTTAATAGCCGTGTACACTAACTGATTGCGCCACAGAGACACTTTACAAAAGTCCATACTGACAAAGGCTAATAAGCATTCATCTAAAACGTTTCCTAGAAAAACTTTAAAAAGTCAATAATCTGGAGAGTTTTTGTAAGATGTTTCTTCCATCCACCAACGAAGAAACACATTGGTACTTTCCCATGATGAGTGAGTGCTTCAGGATCTCTTGCACTTACATGTGCAGCAGAGTACTGCAATGGAAGCATGCTGGGCCCATAACCCAGAGGTAGGCAGATTAAAACTATCCTCTGCTATATGCATTTTTTTTGTTAATTAAAGTAATCCAAAACTGGGATTGATATGTTGGCTCTTTTATTTTTACTTAAAGTACAATAACTTTTACCATTTTAATTTGTTTTAATAGTATATTGACAGTATAGTTTTCTTTAAAAAATCCACTTAATTTTCTTTACCCTATTATTAAAAGGGTAATTGACAAAAAAAAACTACATTGTCACCAGAAGAGCAATACAAAATGTACAAGTGATATATTAAAATCATCTTTCCAGCTTGAATTTCAATGATGCATTGGGGCAACGATTTTGTGAGAAACATCTTCATCCTTAAATAAAGATTTTCTTAATTCCTTACCTGTGTGCTAATTAGATATCACCTTGTTTTCACATTAAACAGACTTCCACATGAGAAAGCAGCAAGGATGCAGTGGCGTTAATGTTTCCTGGTGTCAACCCGTATTATTTCAGTAGACATTGAAATGAGGATGCATCTTGCTGCCTTTCCAATGAAGCAAATTTAATTTAGTAATAGGTGAAAAACCATCCCTACAAAGGTGTTAATCAGAGACTTGGCTTTGTGGACACTTTTCAGAGAACAAATTTGTTAGCATAAAAATAAAGCCAGAAAATTAAGAGCTGTTTAATCACTCAATTGGATTTTTTTGCCAGCATATTTCTTTTTCTCTGCAACCCACTGCTAAATTGTGCTTCCTAGCTGTTTTTATAAAATCACTGAATCAAATCTAACTCTGATTACATCAGAGAAGGCCAGGTACCCTACACCATAAGAGGGGGTTTGAAATTTTGACTTGTCTACTTAAAGATCACCAAAATCTGATAACAAGGTCAATTACGTCCCTTGGTGGGATTGAACCACCAACCTTTTGGTTAATAGCCGTACACACTAACTGATTGCGCCACAGAGACACTTTGCAAAATTACATACTGACAAAGGCTAATAAGCATTCATCTAAAACGTTTCCTAGAAAAACTTTAAAAAGTCAATAATCTGGAGAGTTTTTGTGAGATGTTTCTTCCATCAACCAACGAAGAAACACATTGGTACTTTCCCATGATGAGTGAGTGCTTCAGGATCTCTTGCACTTACATGTGCAGCAGAGTACTGCATCAATTGGATTTTTTTTGCCAGCATATTTCTTTTTCTCTGCAACCCACTGCTAAATTGTGCTTCCTAGCTGTTTTTATAAAATCACTGAATCAAATCTAACTCTGATTACATCAGAGAAGGCCAGGTACCCTACACCAGAACAGGGGGTTTGAAATTTTGACTTGTCTACTTAAAGATCACCAAAATCTGATAACAAGGTCAATTACGTCCCTGGGTGGGATTGAACCACCAACCTTTTGGTTAATAGCCGTGCACACTAACTGATTGCGCCACAGAGACACTTTGCAAAAGTCCATACTGACAAAGGCTAATAAGCAGTCATCTAAAACGTTTCCTAGAAAAACTTTAAAAAGTCAATAATCTGGAGAGTTTTTGTAAGATGTTTCTTCCATCAACCAACGAAGAAACACATTGGTACTTTCCCATGATGAGTGAGTGCTTCAGGATCTCTTGCACTTACATGTGCAGCAGAGTACAGCAATGGAAGCATGCTGGGCTCATAACCCAGCGGTAGGCAGATTGAAACTATCCTCTGCTATATGCATTTTTTTTTGTTAATTAAAGTAATCCAAAACTGGGATTGATATTTTTGCTCTTTTATTTTTACTTAAAGTACAATAACTTTTACCATTTTAATTTGTTTTAATAGTATATTGACAGTATAGTTTTCTTTAAAAAATCCACTTAATTTTCTTTACCCTATTATTAAAATGGTAATTGACAAAAACAAACTACATTGTCACCAGAAGAGCAATACAAAATGTACAAGTGATATATTAAAATCATCTTTCCAGCTTGAATTTCAATGATGCATTGGGGCAACGATTTTGTGAGAAACATTTTCACCCTTAAATAAAGATTTTCTTAATTCCTTACCTGTGTGCTAATTAGATATCACCTTGTTTTCACATTAAACAGACTTCCACATGAGAAAGCAGCAAGGATGCAGTGGCGTTAATGTTTCCTGGTGTCAACCTGTATTATTTCAGTAGACATTGAAATGAGGATGCATCTTGCTGCCTTTCCAATGAAGCAAGTTTAATTTAGTAATAGGTGAAAAACCATCCTTACAAAGGTGTTAATCAGAGACTTGGCTTTGTGGACACTTTTCAGAGAACAAATTTGTTAGCATAAAAATAAAGCCAGAAAATGAAGAGCTGTTTAATCACTCAATTGGATTTTTTTGCCAGCATATTTCTTTTTCTCTGCAACCCACTGCTAAATTGTGCTTCCTAGCTGTTTTTATAAAATCACTGAATCAAATCTAACTATGATTACATCAGAGAAGGCCAGGTACCCTACACCATAACAGGGGGTTTGAAATTTTGACTTGTCTACTTAAAAATCACCAAAATCTGATAACAAGGTCAATTACGTCCCTGGTTGGGATTGAACCACCAACCTTTTGGTTAGTAGCCGGACACACTAACCGATTGCGCCACAGAGACACTTTGCAAAAAGTACATACTGACAAAGTCTAATAAACATACATCTAGAACATTTCCTAGAAAAACTTTAAAAAGTCAATAATCTGGAGAGTTTTTGTAATATGTTTCTTCCATCAACCAATGAAGAAATACATTGGTACTTTCCCATGATGAGTGAGTGCTTCAGGATCTTTTGCACTTACATGTGCAGCAGAGTACTGCAATGGAAGCATGCTGGGTCCATAACCCAGAGGTAGGCAGATTAAAACTATCCTCTGCTATATGCATTTTTTTTGTTAATTAAAGTAATCCAAAACTGGGATTGATATTTTTGCTATTTTATTTTTCATTAAAGTACAATAACTTTTACCATTTTAATTTGTTTTAATAGTATATTGAAAGTATTGTTTTCTTTTAAAAATCCACTTAATTTTCTTTACCCTATTATTAAAATGGTAATTGACAAAAACAAACTACATTGTCACCAGAAGAGCAATACAAAATGTACAAGTGATATATTAAAATCATCTTTCCAGCTTGAATTTCAATGATGCATTGGGGCAACGATTTTGTGAGAAACATTTTCACCCTTAAATAAAGATTTTCTTAATTCCTTACCTGTGTGCTAATTAGATATCACCTTGTTTTCACATTAAACAGACTTCCACATGAGAAAGCAGCAAGGATGCAGTGGCGTTAATGTTTCCTGGTGTCAACCTGTATTATTTCAGTAGACATTGAAATGAGGATGCATCTTGCTGCCTTTCCAATGAAGCAAGTTTAATTTAGTAATAGGTGAAAAACCATCCTTACAAAGGTGTTAATCAGAGACTTGGCTTTGTGGACACTTTTCAGAGAACAAATTTGTTAGCATAAAAATAAAGCCAGAAAATGAAGAGCTGTTTAATCACTCAATTGGATTTTTTTGCCAGCATATTTCTTTTTCTCTGCAACCCACTGCTAAATTGTGCTTCCTAGCTGTTTTTATAAAATCACTGAATCAAATCTAACCACATCAGAGAAGGCCAGGTACCCTACACCAAAACAGGGGGTTTGAAATTTTGACTTGTCTACTTAAAGATCACCAAAATCTGATAACAAGGTCAATTACGTCCCTGGGTGGGATTGAACCACCAACCTTTTGGTTAATAGCCGTGCACACTAACTGATTGCGCCACAGAGACACTTTGCAAAAGTCCATACTGACAAAGGCTAATAAGCATTCATCTAAAACATTTCCTAGAAAAACTTTAAAAAGTCAATAATCTGGAGAGTTTTTGTAAGATGTTTCTTCCATCAACCAACGAAGAAACACATTGGTACTTTCCCATGATGAGTGAGTGCTTCAGGATCTCTTGCACTTACATGTGCAGCAGAGTACAGCAATGGAAGCATGTTGGGCCCATAACCCAGCGGTAGGCAGATTGAAACTATCCTCTGCTATAGGCATTTTTTTTTGTTAATTAAAGTAATCCAAAACTGGGATTGATATTTTGGCTCTTTTATTTTTACTTAAAGTACAATAACTTTTACCATTTTAATTTGTTTTAATAGTATATTGACAGTATTGTTTTCTTTCAAAAATCCACTTAATTTTCTTTACCCTATTATTAAAATGGTAATAGACAAAAACAAACTACATTGTCACCAGAAGATCAATACAAAATGTACAAGTGATATATTAAAATCATCTTTCCAGCTTGAATTTCAATGATGCATTGGGGCAACGATTTTGTGAGAAACATCTTCACCCTTAAATAAAGATTTTCTTAATTCCTTACCTGTGTGCTAATTAGATATCACCTTGTTTTCACATTAAACAGACTTCCACATGAGAAAGCAGCAAGGATACAGTGGCGTTAATGTTTCCTGGTGTCAACCTGTATTATTTCAGTAGACATTGAAATGAGGATGCATCTTGCTGCCTTTCCAATGAAGCAAGTTTAATTTAGTAATAGGTGAAAAACCATCCCTACAAAGGTGTTAATCAGAGACTTGGCTTTGTGGACACTTTTCAAAGAACAAATTTGTTAGCATAAAAATAAAGCCAGAAAATGAAGAGCTGTTTAATCACTCAATTGGATTTTTTTTGCCAGCATATTTCTTTTTCTCTGCAACCCACTGCTAAATTGTGCTTCCTAGCTGTTTTTATAAAATCACTGAATCAAATCTAACTCTGATTACATCAGAGAAGGCCAGGTACCCTACACCATAACAGGGGGTTTGAAATTTTGACTTGTCTACTTAAAGATCACCAAAATCTGATAACAAGGTCAATTACGTCCCTGGTTGGGATTGAACCACCAACCTTTTGGTTAGTAGCTGGAAACACTAACCAATTGCGCCACAGAGACACTTTGCAAAAAGTACATACTGACAAAGTCTAATAAGCATACATCTAGAACGTTTCCTAGAAAAACTTTAAAAAGTCAATAATCTGGAGAGTTTTTGTAAGATGTTTCTTCCATCAACCAATGAAAATTAAGTGGATTTTTAAAAGAAAACAATACTTTCAATATACTATTAAAACAAATTAAAATGGTAAAAGTTATTGTACTTTAATGAAAAATAAAAGAGCAAAAATATCAATCCCAGTTTTGGATTACTTTAACAAAAAAAAATGCATATAGCAGAGGATAGTTTTAATCTGCCTACCTCTGGGTTATGGGCCCAGCATGCTTCCATTGCAGTACTCTGCTGCACATGTAAGTGCAAGAGATCCTAAAGCACTCACTCATCATATGAAAGTACCAATGTGTTTCTTCATTGGTTGATGGAAGAAACATCTTACAAAAACTCTCCAGATTATTGACTTTTTAAAGTTTTCCTAGGAAACGTTCTAGATGTATGCTTATTAGACTTTGTCAGTACGTACTTTTTGCAAAGTGTCTCTGTGGCGCAATCGGTTAGTATGTCCGGCTATTAACCAAAAGGTTGGTGGTTCAATCCCACCCAGGGATGTAATTGACCTTGTTATCAGATTTTGGTGATCTTTAAGTAGACAAGTCAAAATTTCAAACCCCCTGTTCTGGTGTAGGGTACCTGGCCTTCTCTGATGTAATCAGAGTTAGATTTGATTCAGTGATTTTATAAAAACAGCTAGGAAGCACAATTTAGCAGTGGGTTGCAGAGAAAAAGAAATATGCTGGCAAAAAAAATCCAATTGAGTGATTAAACAGCTCTTAATTTTCTGGCTTTATTTTTATGCTAACAAATTTGTTCTCTGAAAAGTGTCCACAAAGCCAAGTCTCTGATTAACACCTTTGTAAGGATGGTTTTTAACCTATTACTAAATTAAACTTGCTTCATTGGAAAGGCAGCAAGATGCATCCTCATTTCAATGTCTACTGAAATAATACAGGTTGACACCAGGAAACATTAACGCCACTGCATCCTTGCTGCTTTCTCATGTGGAAGTCTGTTTAATGTGAAAACAAGGTGATATCTAATTAGCACACAGGTAAGGAATTAAGAAAATCTTTATTTAAGGGTGAAAATGTTTCTCACAAAATCGTTGCCCCAATGCATCATTGAAATTCAAGCTGGAAAGATGATTTTAATATATCACTTGTACATTTTGTATTGCTCTTCTGGTGACAATGTAGTTTGTTTTTGTCAATTACCATTTTAATAACAGGGTAAAGAAAATTAAGTGGATTTTTGAAAGAAAACAATACTGTCAATATACTATTAAAACAAATTAAAATGGTAAAAGTTATTGTACTGTAAGTAAAAATAAAAGAGCCAACATATCAATCCCAGTTTTGGATTACTTTAATTAACAAAAAAAATGCATATAGCAGAGGATAGTTTCAATCTGCCTACCTCTGGGTTATGTGCCCAGCATGCTTCCATTGCTGTACTCTGCTGCACATGTAAGTGCAATAGAACCTGAAGCACTCACTCATCCTGGGAAAGTACCAATGTGTTTCTTCGTTGGTTGATGGAAGAAACATCTTACAAAAACTCTCCAGATTATTGACTTTTTAAAGTTTTTCTAGGAAACGTTTTAGATGAATGCTTATTAGCCTTTGTCAGTATGTACTTTTGCAAAGTGTCACTGTGGCGCAATCAGTTAGTGTGTATGGCTATTAACCAAAAGGTTGGTGGTTCAATCCCACCCAGGGACGTAATTGACCTTGTTATCAGATTTTGGTGATCTTTAAGTAGACAAGTCAAAATTTCAAACCCCCTCTTATGGTGTAGGGTACCTGGCCTTCTCTGATGTAATCAGAGTTAGATTTGATTCAGTGATTTTATAAAAACAGCTAGGAAGCACAATTTAGCAGTGGGTTGCAGAGAAAAAGAAATATGCTGGCAAAAAAATCCAATTGAGTGATTAAACAGCTCTTCATTTTCTGGCTTTATTTTTATGCTAACAAATTTGTTCTCTGAAAAGTGTCCACAAAGCCAAGTCTCTGATTAACACCTTTGTAAGGATGGTTTTTCACCTATTACTAAATTAAACTTGCTTCATTGGAAAGGCAGCAAGATGCATCCTCATTTCAATGTCTACTGAAATAATACAGGTTGACACCAGGAAACATTAACGCCACTGCATCCTTGCTGCTTTCTCATGTGGAAGTCTGTTTAATGTGAAAACAAGGTGATATCTAATTAGCACACAGGTAAGGAATTAAGAAAATCTTTATTTAAGGGTGAAAATGTTTCTCACAAAATCGTTGCCCCAATGCATCATTGAAATTCAAGCTGGAAAGATGATTTTAATATATCACTTGTACATTTTGTATTGCTCTTCTGGTGACAATGTAGTTTGTTTTTGTCAATTACCATTTTAATAATAGGGTAAAGAAAATTAAGTGGATTTTTTAAAGAAAACTATACTGTCAATATACTATTAAAACAAATTAAAATGGTAAAAGTTATTGTACTTTAAGTAAAAATAAAAGAGCAAAAATATCAATCCCAGTTTTGATTACTTAAATTAACAAAAAAAAATGCATATAGCAAAGGATAGTTTCAATCTGCCTACCTCTGGGTTATGGGCCCAGCATGCTTCCATTGCAGTACTCTGCTGCACATGTAAGTGCAAGAGATCCTGAAGCACTCAGTCATCATGGGAAAGTACCAATGTGTTTCTTCGTTGGTTGATGGAAGAAACATCTTACAAAAACTCTCCAGATTATTGACTTTTTAAAGTTTTTCTAGGAAACGTTCTAGATGTATGCTTATTAGCCTTTCTCAGTATGTAGTTTTTGCAAAGTGTCTCTGTGGCGCAATCGGTTAGTGTGTCCGGCTACTAACCAAAAGGTTGGTGGTTCAATCCCACCCAAGGACGTAATTGACCTTGTTATCAGATTTTGGTGATCTTTAAGTAGACAAGTCAAAATTTCAAACCCCCTGTTATGGTGTAGGGTACCTGGCCTTCTCTGATGTAATCAGAGTTAGATTTGATTCATTGATTTTATAAAAACAGATAGGAAGCACAATTTAGCAGTGGGTTGCAGAGAAAAAGAAATATGCTGGCAAAAAAAATCCAATTGAGTGATTAAACAGCTCTTCATTTTCTGGCTTTATTTTTATGCTAACAAATTTGTTCTCTGAAAAGTGTCCACAAAGCCAAGTCTCTGATTAACACCTTTGTAGGGATGGTTTATTAACCTATTACTAAATTAAACTTGCTTCATTGGAAAGGCAGCAAGATGCATCCTCATTTCAATGTCTACTGAAATAATACAGGTTGACACCAGGAAACATTAACGCCACTGCATCCTTGCTGCTTTCTCATGTAGAAGTCTGTTTAATGTGAAAACAAGGTGATATCTAATTAGCATACAGGTAAGGAATTAAGAAAATCTTTATTTAAGGGTGAAGATGTTTCTCACAAAATCGTTGCCCCCAATGCATCATTGAAATTCAAGCTGGAAAGATGATTTTAATATATCACTTGTACATTTTGTATTGCTCTTCTGGTGACAATGTAGTTTGTTTTTGTCAATTACCATTTTAATAATAGGGTAAAGAAAATTAAGTGGATTTTTTAAAGAAAACTATACTGTCAATATACTATTAAAACAAATTAAAATGGTAAAAGTTATTGTACTTTAAGTAAAAATAAAAGAGCAAAAATATCAATCCCAGTTTTGATTACTTAAATTAACAAAAAAAAAATGCATATAGCAAAGGATAGTTTCAATCTGCCTACCTCTGGGTTATGGGCCCAGCATGCTTCCATTGCAGTACTCTGCTGCACATGTAAGTGCAAGAGATCCTGAAGCACTCACTCATCATGGGAAAGTACCAATGTGTTTCTTCGTTGGTTGATGGAAGAAACATCTTACAAAAACTCTCCAGATTATTGACTTTTTAAAGTTTTTCTAGGAAACGTTCTAGATGTATGCTTATTAGCCTTTGTCAGTATGTACTTTTTGCAAAGTGTCTCTGTGGCGCAATCGGTTAGTGTGTCTGGCTACTAACCAAAAGGTTGGTGGTTCAATCCCACCTAGGGACGTAATTGACCTTGTTATCAGATTTTGGTGATCTTTAAGTAGACAAGTCAAAATTTCAAACCCCCTGTTATGGTGTAGGGCAGGCATTCCCAACCGCGGTCCTCAAGGCACACCAACAGTGCAGGTTTTAGTGATATCCAGGCTTCAGCACAGATGGTTAATTCAAAATAACTGAGCTACTAATTAAGTCACCTGTGTTCAAGCCTGGATATCACTAAAACCAGGACTGTTAGTGTGCCTTGAGGACCGTGGTTGGGAAACACTGGTGTAGGGTACCTGGCCTTCTCTGATGTAATCAGAGTTAGATTTGATTCAGTGATTTTATAAAAACAGATAGGAAGCACAATTTAGCAGTGGGTTGCAGAGAAAAAGAAATATGCTGGCAAAAAAAATCCAATTGAGTGATTAAACAGCTCTTCATTTTCTGGCTTTATTTTTATGCTAACAAATTTGTTCTCTGAAAAGTGTCCACAAAGCCAAGTCTCTGATTAACACCTTTGTAGGGATGGTTTTTCACCTATTACTAAATTAAACTTGCTTCATTGGAAAGGCAGCAAGATGCATCCTCATTTCAATTTCTACTGAAATAATACAGGTTGACACCAGGAAACATTAACGCCACTGCATCCTTGCTGCTTTCTCATGTGGAAGTCTGTTTAATGTGAAAACAAGGTGATATCTAATTAGCACACAGGTAAGGAATTAATAAAATCTTTATTTAAGGGTGAAGATGTTTCTCACAAAATCGTTGCCCCAATGCATCATTGAAATTCAAGCTGGAAAGATGATTTTAATATATCACTTGTACATTTTGTATTGCTCTTCTGGTGACAATGTAGTTTGTTTTTGTCAATTACCCTTTTAATAATAGGGTAAAGAAAATTAAGTGGATTTTTTAAAGAAAACTATACTGTCAATATACTATTCAAACACATTAAAATGGTAAAAGTTATTGTACTTCAAGTAAAAAAAAAAGAGCAAAAATATCAATCCCAGTTTTGATTACTTTAATTAACAAAAAAAATGCATATAGCAAAGGATAGTTTCAATCTGCCTACCTCTGGGTTATGGGCCCAGCATGCTTCCATTGCAGTACTCTGCTGCACATGTAAGTGCAAGAGATCCTGAAGCACTCACTCATCATGGGAAAGTACCAATGTGTTTCTTCGTTGGTTGATGGAAGAAACATTTTACAAAAACTCTCCAGATTATTGACTTTTTAAAGTTTTTCTAGGAAATGTTCGAGATGTATGCTTATTAGACTTTGTCAGTATGTACTTTTTGCAAAGTGTCTCTGTGGCGCAATCGGTTAGTGTGTCTGGCTACTAACCAAAAGGTTGGTGGTTCAATCCCAACCAGGGACGTAATTGACCTTGTTATCAGATTTTGGTGATCTTTAAGTAGACAAGTCAAAATTTCAAACCCCCTGTTATGGTGTAGGGTACCTGGCCTTTTCTGATGTAATCAGAGTTAGATTTGATTCAGTGATTTAATAAAAACAGCTAGGAAGCACAATTTAGCAGTGGGTTGCAGAGAAAAAGAAATATGCTGGCAAAAAAAATCCAATTGAGTGATTAAACAGCTCTTCATTTTCTGGCTTTATTTTTATGCTAACAAATTTGTTCTCTGAAAAGTGTCCACAAAGCCAAGTCTCTGATTAACACCTTTGTAGGGATGGTTTTTCACCTATTACTAAATTAAACTTGCTTCATTGGAAAGGCAGCAAGATGCATCCTCATTTCAATGTCTACTGAAATAATACAGGTTGACACCAGGAAACATTAACGCCACTGCATCCTTGCTGCTTTCTCATGTAGAAGTCTGTTTAATGTGAAAACAAGGTGATATCTAATTAGCACACAGGTAAGGAATTAAGAAAATCTTTATTTAAGGGTGAAGATGTTTCTCACAAAATCGTTGCCCCAATGCATCATTGAAATTCAAGCTGGAAAGATGTTTTTAATATATCACTTGTACATTTTGTATTGCTCTTCTGGTGACAATGTAGTTTGTTTTTGTCAATTACCCTTTTAATAATAGGGTAAAGAAAATTAAGTGGATTTTTTAAAGAAAACTATACTGTCAATATACTATTAAAACAAATTAAAATGGTAAAAGTTATTGTACTTTAAGTAAAAATAAAAGGGCAAAAATATCAATCCCAGTTTTGATTACTTAAATTAACAAAAAAAAATGCATATAGCAAAGGATAGTTTCAATCTGCCTACCTTTGGGTTATGGGCCCAGCATGCTTCCATTGCAGTACTCTGCTGCACATGTAAGTGCAAGAGATCCTGAAGCACTCACTCATCATGGGAAAGTACCAATGTGTTTCTTCATTGGTTGATGGAAGAAACATCTTACAAAAACTCTCCAGATTATTGACTTTTTAAAGTTTTTCTAGGAAACGTTCTAGATGTATGCTTATTAGACTTTGTCAGTATGTACTTTTTGCAAAGTGTCTCTGTGGCGCAATCAGTTAGTGTGTCCGGCTACTAACCAAAAGGTTGGTGGTTCAATCCCAACCAGGGATGTAATTGACCTTGTTATCAGATTTTGGTGATCTTTAAGTAGACAAGTCAAAATTTCAAACCCCCTGTTATGGTGTAGGGTACCTGGCCTTCTCTGATGTAATTAGATTTGATTCAGTGATTTTATAAAAAAAGCTAGGAAGCACAATTTAGCAGTGGGTTGCAGAGAAAAAGAAATATGCTGGCAAAAAAAAAATCCAATTGAGTGATTAAACAGCTCTTCATTTTCTGGCTTTATTTTTATGCTAACAAATTTGTTCTTTGAAAAGTGTCCACAAAGCCAAGTCTCTGATTAACACCTTTGTAGGGATGGTTTTTCACCTATTACTAAATTAAACTTGCTTCATTGGAAAGGCAGCAAGATGCATCCTCATTTCAATGTCTACTGAAATAATACAGGTTGACACCAGGAAACATTAACGCCACTGTATCCTTGCTGCTTTCTCATGTGGAAGTCTGTTTAATGTGAAAACAAGGTGATATCTAATTAGCACACAGGTAAGGAATTAAGAAAATCTTTATTTAAGGGTGAAGATGTTTCTCACAAAATCGTTGCCCCAATGCATCATTGAAATTCAAGCTGGAAAGATGATTTTAATATATCACTTGTACATTTTGTATTGCTCTTCTGGTGACAATGTAGTTTGTTTTTGTCAATTACCATTTTAATAATAGGGTAAAGAAAATTAAGTGGATTTTTGAAAGAAAACAATGCTGTCAATATACTATTAAAACAAATTAAAATGGTAAAAGTTATTGTACTTTAAGTAAAAATAAAAGAGCCAAAATATCAATCCCAGTTTTGGATTACTTTAACAAAAAAAAAATGCATATAGCAGAGGATAGTTTCAATCTGCCTACCGCTGGGTTATGGGCCCAGCATGCTTCCATTGCTGTACTCTGCTGCACATGTAAGTGCAAGAGATCCTGAAGCACTCACTCATCATGGGAAAGTACCAATGTGTTTCTTCGTTGGTTGATGGAAGAAACATCTTACAAAAACTCTCCAGATTATTGACTTTTTAAAGTTTTTCTAGGAAACGTTTTAGATGAATGCTTATTAGCCTTTGTCAGTATGGACTTTTGCAAAGTGTCTCTGTGGCGCAATCGGTTAGTGTGTACGGCTATAAACCAAAAGGTTGGTGGTTCAAGCCCACCCAGGGACGTAATTGACCTTGTTATCAGATTTTGGTGATTTTTAAGTAGACAAGTCAAAATTTCAAACCCCCTCTTATGGTGTAGGGTACCTGGCCTTCTCTGATGTAATCAGAGTTAGATTTGATTCAGTGATTTTATAAAAACAGCTAGGAAGCACAATTTAGCAGTGGGTTGCAGAGAAAAAGAAATATGCTGGCAAAAAAATCCAATTGAGTGATTAAACAGCTCTTCATTTTCTGGCTTTATTTTTATGCTAACAAATTTGTTCTCTGAAAAGTGTCCACAAAGCCAAGTCTCTGATTAACACCTTTGTAGGGATGGTTTTTCACCTATTACTAAATTAAATTTGCTTCATTGGAAAGGCAGCAAGATGCATCCTCATTTCAATGTCTACTGAAATAATACAGGTTGACACCAGGAAACATTAACGCCACTGCATCCTTGCTGCTTTCTCATGTGGAAGTCTGTTTATTGTGAAAACAAGGTGATATCTAATTAGCACACAGGTAAGGAATTAAGAAAATCTTTATTTAAGGGTGAAGATGTTGATAACAAAATCGTTGCCCCAATGCATCATTGAAATTCAAGCTGGAAAGATGATTTTAATATATTACTTGTACATTTTGTATTGCTCTTCTGGTGACAATGTAGTTTGTTTTTGTCAATTACCATTTTAATAATAGGGTAAAGAAAATTAAGTGGATTTTTGAAAGAAAACAATACTGGCAATATACTATTAAAACAAATTAAAATGGTAAAAGTTATTGTACTTTAAGTAAAAATAAAAGAACCAAAATATCAATCCCAGTTTTGGATTACTTTAATTAACAAAAAAAAAATGCATATAGCAGAGGATAGTTTCAATCTGCCTACCTCTGGGTTATGGGCCCAGCATGCTTCCATTGCAGTACTCTGCTGCACATGTAAGTGCAAGAGAACCTGAAGCACTCACTCATCATGGAAAAGTACCAATGTGTTTCTTCGTTGGTTGATGGAAGAAACATCTTACAAAAACTCTCCAGATTATTGACTTTTTAAAGTTTTTCTAGGAAACGTTCTAGATAAATGCTTATTAGCCTTTGTCAGTATGTACTTTTTGCAAAGTGTCTCTGTGGCGCAATCGGTTAGTGTGTTCGGCTATTAACCAAAAGGTTGGTGGTTCAATCCCACTCAGGGACATAATTGACCTTGTGATTAGATTTTGGTGATCTTTAAGTAGACAAGTCAAAATTTCAAACCCCCTGTAATGGTGTAGGGTACCTGGCCTTCTCTGATGTAATCAGAGTTAGATTTGATTCAGTGATTTTATAAAAACAGCTAGGAAGCACAATTTAGCAGTGGGTTGCAGAGAAAAAGAAATATGCTGGCAAAAAAATCCAATTGAGTGATTAAACAGCTCTTCATTTTCTGGCTTTACTTTTATGCTAACAAAGTTGTTCTCTGAAAAGTGTCCACAAAGCCAAGTCTCTGATTAACACCTTTGATGGGATGGTTTTTCACCTATTACTAAATTAAACTTGCTTCATTGGAAAGGCAGCAAGAAACACTAGACTAATTGGAGGTGCGCCCTAAAGCAAATTACAATGTTAGGAATAGGGGGTTCGGAAAGACCTCTAGTGTATACTGTCACGATTCGGGTATCTGGACGCCATAACTTACCTTTCAGATGCCTCCTAAGGCTGGCTCAGCGCTCCAGGACCGGATCCCATCTGTTATTCTGATGTCCCCATTCCTGCCTCCTCTCCTGTCACTCTGAGACGCTGTCACAGCGGCGCCATGTTACATCTTGAATGGCATCTCCCGCGGCCTCCGCCGCCATCCCTGAGTTTCTGCATGCAGGATGTCAGAGTGGCGCTTATGTCAGCCGCGGCCTCCGCTGTTGCCCGCGTGGTTCAAATGTGCACTCATCAGTCTGGCGTCTCCTGTTTACTGTGGCCGGCGCCGCCATTGCTGTTAAAGTTCCCACATGGATTATCAAACCAATCTTCCCTCCAAGTGTCTGCATGGGCGCAGCCATGTTGGATTCTGTCACCTGTTCATTTCCACCAATCCGCTGTTTCCATTGTAATCTGCATAATTGCCTAGCCAATCCCTTCCTTGCTGCAGGTATAAGTATTCTGTGCCTGAGCAAGGAAGGCGTCAGTGATTTGGTTGTCAAACCTAGTTCCAGTTTGTCTCTCTCCCGTGGTTGTTTTCCAGGTTCCAGTTACCATCTCCAAACCTCCACTAAAGAGACCCGCTCTAGTCTACCACCTGCGGTGCAGCCTGACTCTCCAGTCCTCTGGGACTCATCTGTTTCCAGTTACAGATTTACCTGCTTCCAGCCTAGCTTCCAGCAGAGATCAGCTCTTCTTAAAGTGCCGGTATCATTTCCGCAGATTACCACTCACCACCGGCACTATTATTTCACCGCTCTCAAACTCCATATATCAATCATATTTCATCGCTCTCAAGCTTCATTTATTATTTGGCTGGTTCCATCCAGCAATCCACTCCGTGCTTACATCAGTCTGGTTTCAGCCAGTACCCACAGCAGCCATTTTATCCACAGCAGCCCAGCTTTTCCTGGAACACCAGCTAGTATGATCCTGGGCTATCTCCATTGCTACAGTCGGGCCTGGTAAGGACTTTCCAACTAGAAGATAATAAGAACTGTCTCATACTACCAGAGCCCTGTGGTCCTTGTCCTCCTGTAGTACCCAGGAACTGTATTATTTCTCTGCTGATTTTATGTTTCTCTTTTATTACTGCTGTGATGCATGGAGTTTGTCAAAATAAACATCATTGACTTTTATCCTGGTTGTCGTGGGCACGCCTTCGGGCAATTCTTCTACATTTAACTTACATGTCCAGGGGTCTGATACAACCTCCCAGGTTCCACTACACCTCAGCCCCTACAACTGAGGCTGCCTCCAGTCAGCTCAGGCCCTCAGTTGTGACATATACACTGTATATACATTTTAAGATAGGAAGGTACAAATTACATATTCACATTGCATCTATGGGCTGGATTCAAATGTCCCTTTCCTCCCTCAATCGTGCCCGTCAGCAGCTATTCTATTCTATATAAGGAGCCACGCGTCGCCGCCATTTTCACTTGTGCATTGGAGATGATAGGGAGAGGACGTGCAGCGTTTTCTCAGTTTCTGTGTTCAGTGTGCTGCAAATATCTGTGCTCCGTGTGCTTGCAAATATCTGTGCTCAGTGTGCTGAAAATATCTACGTTCTCTGCCTGAAAAATGCTCCATATCTGTTCTGCATTGTATTATATAGTATGAGGACAGGGCAGAATTTTGCTGACCACCAGTATATAATATATAGCAGTACGGTACAGTAGGCCACTGCTCTACCTACCTCTGTGTCGTCAAGTATACTATCCATCCATACCTGTGGTGTATTTTAGTAGTTGTGCGCAGTATATATAGTAGGAGGACAGGGCAGAATTTTGCTGACCACCAGTATATAATATATAGCAATACGGTACAGTAGGCCACTGCTCTACCTAGCTCTGTGTCGTCAAGTATACTATCCATCCATACCTGTGGTGTATTTTAGTAGTTGTGCGCACTATATATAGTAGGAGGACAGTGCAAAATTTTGCTGACCACCAGACTTCTACTTAAGTCCAATGGTGTAGGATGTGCAAAGCTGTTTGGCTGTGCATTTATTGATCTAAGCATGCATTTTTATCAAAGCGTGATAAAATTGACACATAACGCAGCGTTCAATCAGCGTTAATTTATCTTCAGCTGATATCGATTGTGAATTGACGTTTCTTCTCTTCTTGTCACCTACAGGTAATTACAATTGACTACAACCACCAATCTATTCTGCTGCACTATATCTACAAAGCTAATTCTGCTGGGTAATTACAATTGACTACAACCACCAATCTATTCTGCTGCACTATATCTATATATGCAAAGCTAATTCTGCTGGGTAATGCAAATTGAAACATTATTGCATAGTATGTGATTTTGAAGTACTTATTTAAAGTTTTAAATGATATAGACCCAGTTTAATCTTTGTGGAATGCCTGGTTGTTGTTTTTAAGGTAATTTATTGCCTGGCATTTGAGGGGGTGGGGTGTGGTTACAGATTTCAATTATTGGTTTCACTTGTAATAGTCTTCTACTAAAGTCCAATGGTGTAGGCTGTGCAAAGCCATTTGGCTGTGCATTTATTGATCTAAGCGTGCATTTTTATAAAAGCATGATAAAATTGACACATAACAGCAGTGTTCAATTAGCGTTCAATCGAAGTGAAAAAGAAGGAAAACAGAAGCACACCAATCTAACAAAACAAAGAAACCGAAGAACTAATAACAAATGTGAGTCACTTACTCCTCAGATCACTCACCTCCTGATTGTTGCATCTGATTACATAGCACAGAACTACCTTACTTGGACATTTCATAAACCATCCATTTCACCTACAAATGCCTGTATCTGTATTATTGTAATTTTGTTTTTTAAGCACAGCTGCACCAATGCAATTTTACCTGCAAACACTTAAAACATCTAACATAATTACCATTGCTTCTTAAACCTCTCACAATCCTTTCATTTCTTACACTCCAAATACATTTCTGCACCCACTTTATCTACACTTTTGACTCATTTCATACTAAATCTACACCCCTTGAGCCTACACTGCTTTTCTCACCTGCATTTCTACAATTCTTCTGCTCGGATTCCCTTACAGTCTCCTCTCCTACTTCCACTTTCCCTCAACCTATTTACCTACTTAACACTATGTCAATGCTTTCTTATACTCCCCACATCACTCAGTGTCTACCTAATAATGTATCTTTATCCTTCCCCCCCCTAGTCTCCTCCACCTCCTCCTCTGTCTCCCCTCCATCCCTCTGCTTCCTTCCCCCACCTTTCCTGTTACCCCACTTTCATTCACCTCTGCCCCATGGTCCTGCTACCCCACAACTCAGCCCTGCTCCCTCTCTCCCTTCCCTGTCACCACCCCACACCCCCATCCACATCACACTGACCTCCCTCCCTGCCCACCTCCTGCAGTTTCCCCTCCTATCTCAGGCACCCGTACCATCACTACTCTCTCATCCCTGCCCTCAAAGTTAATCCCACCTCATCGCTACAGCAACCCTGAAAATCTAATTCACATCTCTCCCACAAACTCATACCCCCTATCCTGTGCCCTCTGGAATGCCAGATCCGTTTGTAACAAACTGGTCCCCACTCATGACCTTTTCATTTCCAACTCCCTACACCTACTAGCCATTACTGAAACTTGGATTACGCCCTCTGACACTACTTCTGCTGCTGCTCTCTCTGCTGGGGGCCTTACATTCACACACACACCCCGACCTGGGGGTCGCCATGGGGGTGGTGTTGGGGTCCTTTTACCTTCTAGTTACTCCTACCAACTCATACCACCAGAACCATCCCTTATATTATCTACATTTGAGGTCCACTCCATATGTCTCTTCCAACCAGTCCATCTTAGAGTAGCTGTCATTTACCGCCCCCCTGGCACTGCTTCCAAATTCATCGACAACTTTGCTTCCTTCCTGGCTTCCTCACTTCCTCTCTTCTGACATTCCCACCATTATCCTAGGCGATTTCAACATCCCTATTGACATCCCCACACAATCCCCTGCCTCTAAACTCCTTAACCTCACCTCTTCACTTGGTCTCTCCCAGTGGACCTCCTCACCCTCCCATGTGAATGGGAGCTCACTGGATCTGGTCTTCACTCACCGCTGTGATATTTCTGATTTTTCCAACTCCCCATTTCCCCTCTCTGACCACCACCTGCTCTCCTTCAACCTATCTCTCTCGACTTCCCCATCTCAACCTCCTAAGGCTACCATCACTAAGCGTAACATTGAAGCTATTGACACCACATTCCTTTCCTCCCTGTTTGACTCACTTCTCTCTCCTATTCTCTCTCTCTCTCTCTCTCTCTCTCATGCCCTGAACAAGCCACTTCCACATACAATGCTTCCCTTACTTCTGCTCTTGACTCTGTTGCTCCACCAACCACTGTTCACCCTCGCAAATTAACACCTCAACCCTGGCACACCAAATGCACCAGATATCTGCAAAAATGCTCACGTACTGCTGAGCGACACTGGAGGAAATCACGCTCTAAGGCAGACTTCCTCCATTTCAAACTTATGCTCTCATCCTTCAGTGCTGCCCTTTCTCTTGCTAAACAGTCATACTTCAAGAACCTCATCTCCTCCCAGTCTTCCAACCCCCGGCGCCTCTTTGCCACTCTCAACTCACTCCTCTGCCCACCTCCACCTCGTCTCCCTTCCTCACTCTCTGCTCTTGACTTTGCCACTTACTTCACATCCAAAATTGACTCCATACGTCAGGACATCACATCACACCAGACTATCAGTAACCAGCCTTCTCCCATCCCTTACCAACCCTCCCCATCCCTCGCACCAACTCTGTCATCTTTCTCCCATGCATCTGGAGAGGAAGTCATGGCCCTCATTCGTTCCTGTCCCCTCACCACCTCCCCACTTGACCCTATCCCCTCCCGCCTCCTCTGCCACATCTCTTCTTCTGCTTGTTCCCATCTTTCCCACCTTCTCAATCTCTCCCTCTCATCAGGCACTGTCCCCTCTGCCTTCAAGCACGCTCTCATCTCTCCTATTCTTAAAAAACCTACCCTTGATCCAAACACTCTCTCCAACTACCGACCCATCTCTCTTCTCCCTTTTGCCTCCAAACTCCTTGAGCGTATTGTCTACAACCGCCTTACTTCCTTTCTTTCCTCACACTCACTGCTTGACCCATTCCAGTCTGGCTTCCATCCTCTCCACTCCACTGAAACTGCCCTTACAAAAGTATGCAATGACCTCCATGCTGCTAAATCTAAGGGACACTACTCTCTACTTATTCTACTTGATCTCTCTGCTGCTTTTGACACTGTGGACCATCCTCTCCTACTGCAAATCCTTCACTCCATTGGTCTGCGTAACACTGCCCTCTCTTGGTTGTCGTCCTACCTTTCTGACCGTTCATTCTCTGTCTCCTCTCATGACTCCACCTCCCCCTCACTTCCACTAACTGTAGGGGTACCCCAAGGTTCTGTCCTTGGTCCTCTTCTCTCTCTATACGTCCTCACTAGGTAAGCTCATTAGTTCTTTTGGTTTCCAATATCATCTCTATGCTGATGACACTCAAATCTATCTTTCCTCTCCAGACCTCTCCCCTACTCTCCTCACTCGTATCTCCAACTGTCTCTCTGCTATCTCTTCCTGGATGTCCCAGCGCTTTCTTAAACTTAACATGTCTAAGACCGAGCTTATCATCTTCCCTCCCTCCCGCATAACCTCACCTCCTACAATCTCATTATCTATTGATGGCACTACTATCTCCTCTACCCCCCAAGTGCGCTGTCTTGGAGTAATCCTTGACTCCTCCCTCTCCTTCAAACCACACATTCAGCACCTCTCACAAACCTGCCGTTTTCATCTAAAAAATATTTCCAGGATCAGACCCTTTCTGACCCAGGATGCTACTAAGACTCTTATCCACTCACTGGTCATCTCCAGACTGGACTACTGTAATCTCCTCCTGACTGGCATTCCTGACAAATACCTCTCTCCACTCCAATCTATCCTCAATGCTGCTGCCCGGCTCATTTTCCTCACCAAATGCACTACGTCCTCCTCTCCTCTCTTACTAGTCCTTCACTGGCTCCCCTTCTTTTTCAGAATCCATTTCAAGCTTCTCACACTTGCTTACAAAACCCTCACCCACTCCTCTCCCATCTACATCTCTGATCTTATCTCGCTTTACACTCCCACCCATCCTCTTCGCTCTGCTAATGCACGCCGACTCTCCTGCCTACGGATTACTTCCTCCCACTCCTACCTCCAAGATTTTTCACGTGCTGCACCACTTCTCTGGAATTCCCTACCTCTCCCCCTCAGACTCTCCACCTCTCTACAAAACTTCAAATGGGCTCTCAAGACCCACTTCTTCACCAAACCCAGCCAAATCTCATCCTAAACCTCTGTTCCACGCTCTCTATGTACCCCATCTGTCTCACCCCTGTCTGTCTACCCCTCCCCTTTAGAATGTAAGCTCTCATGAGCAGGGCCCTCTTCCCTCATGTGCTTACTCTTTTCTTACTTTAATAATCTTCAGCTGCACCAAATCCAGCAGTCTTCTGCCACCTGATACTTATTCCAGTGTCATCTGCTGATGTAGCTATGTTTATTTACCCTGTACTTGTCCTATATTGTCATCAACTGTAAGTTGCTGTTTTCCTGTTTGATTATTTGTTTATGTACTCTGTAATTTGGTGCTGCGGAACCCTTGTGGTGCCATATAAATAAAGGATAATAATAATAAATAATATAATATATAGCAGTACGGTACAGTAGGCCACTGCTTTACCTACCTCTGTGTCATCAAGTATACTATCCATCCATACCTGTGGTGCATTTTAGAAAAAAAAACATATCTCGGCAGAGCAATCTATAAATCCATCATTTTACAGACAGCAACAGTGGGTATTGTAATAGTCACCCAATCCATCACTTTTATAGGGTTACATGCATCCACATGCTACAGCCTGTCTCAATAATTTTACTGTCACGGTGTGTGTGTTTGTGTTTTTATTTGGGTATTTTTGTTGTTGTAGAACTACAGGTACCAGCGAGCCCGTTATTTCCCCGCCTGCTGGTACTTGAGGTTCTCCAAGTACCAGCAAGTGGGGGAGGCTTGCTGGGCCTTGTAGTTCCACAACAAAAAACAATATTCTTTTTTTACACATATGGCTATCAGCCCGGCACCCACCACCCAGGGGTGCTGGGGACAGCCTCGGGCTTCACCCCTGGCCCTTGGGTGCCTCGAGGGGAGGAACCTCTTGATTTAAGGGGTCCCCACTCCTCCAGGGAACCCCAGCCAGGGGTGACTAGTTGGAGGGGTAATGCCAGGGCCGCAGGGACCTACATAAAAGTGTCCCCTGGCTGTGGCATTATCTCTCTGGCTCGTGGAGCCCGGTGCTGGTTTTAAAAATATGGGGGACCCCTACATCTTTTGTCCCACGTATTTTTGGAACCAGGACCCGTCTAAGAGCCCGGTGCTGGTTGTCTAAATACGGGGAACCTCTGTCCAATTTTCCCCCCAGTATTTAAATAACCAGGACCGGCTCAAAGAGGCTGGTTATACTAAGGAGGGGGGACCTCACACATTTTTTTTAACCCATTCAGACCCTTCTCCTTTAAGTTAATGGAAGCCCTGGACAACAAAATTGCATTCATGTCCTCCTCCCTCACCCTTCCCAGTCCCAAACACTCATTTTTTTTCTTTAAAAATTTATAATATATCACAAGAACAATGAGCAGGCAGGCAGCGGGCATTGGCGGCATCGGACTGAGATAGAAATTAGTGGTGGAGGGCTGGGTCAGTTGATTGTGGGAGAGTTTGTAAGCCATTGGCGGTGGCAGTGGGTATCGGCTCAGAGGCAGTAGCGGGCATTGGCTAAGGGTCATCGGCAGGATTCGGCGGACATTATGGCTGTAGTGCCTCACTAGCCACTGACCTCAACGCACGCCACTGTGGGACAGATGTAACATGCAGAGAGAGGTAGATTTTGGGAGAAGGAATGTCCTAGCATAACTGTTAATTGCAGTGTAATACTGTAATTCAACTGTGCAGCATTTGTGGCTAAATGTCAAAGAAGCCAGTATTTACCCTGCATGCAAAACAATAAATGTATTTGCACATACCTCCCAACTAACCCAATTTTTGCAGGACAGTCACTTTTTTTGGGAATGTCCAGCTAACCCAAATAACCCCCCCCCCCCAGTGTCCCATAGTCATGGGGAAGGGGGGGGGGGGGTGGAAGGCTCCCTGTAGCTTGTTGCTCTGCAAATATGCACATTGTGGGTAATTCAGACCTGATCGCTAGGGTGTGTTTTTTGCATCCCTGTGATCAGGTGGTTGCCGCCTACAGCGGAAGGGAAAATTTGCTGTGCAGGTGTGTGATCACATGTGCACAAGAGCTGCACAGCTCAGCACTTACTCAGCCATTGAGGTGACGTCACAAATCCTCCCACAAAACGCCGGGTCCCTCCAGTGTTTTTCCGGACACTCCCTAGAAACATTCAGTTGCCACCCACACAAACACCCTCTTCTTGTCAATCTTCTTGTGATCTCCGGACCATCGCACCTACGCATTGTGGCGCATACGCATGTGCAGTGCAGACCTGATTGCCCGCTTGGTGAAAATAAATTGAAGCGATCTGGTCTGAATAAGCCCCAATGTCTATTCACGGGAGACAGAGGGGCTGGGGCATGGTCAGCAGCTCACAGAGCACCTATAATGACAAAAATGGGAGACATGGCTCATGATCGCGATATACCTGCGAAGGTATGCCCTCTATTGATTGACAGGCAGAGGCATTCGCATTTTCTGCGGGGCACCCGGAGAAAATGTAGGCACATGCACAGGATGGACCCTGCGTATATGCCCCCATCCTCTTCATAGTTTTTGGGGTTGGAACGAGCAGTGTGAAAACATCAATCGATGGGGGTAATTCCAAGTTGATCGCAGCAGGAATTTTGTTAGCAGTTGGGCAAAACCATGTGCACTGCATTTACGAACAGATGATTTTTTATATAAATTTTAAAATGTTAGTAAATGTGTGTTTTTTTCAACCTGGAAGCCCAACATCGATTAAGATCGATCTTAAATAGACCCCTGGGTTTTAAGGATAACCATGGTTGAGTCCAATGGTTAATTCACATTGACCGAAGTTCTAATTAAGTAGTGATGTGCACCGGAAATTTTTCGGGTTTTGGTTTTGGGTTCGGTTCCGCGGCCGTGTTTTGGGTTCGGACGCGTTTTGGCAAAACCTCACCGAAATTTTTTTGTCGGATTCGGGTGTGTTTTGGATTCGGGTGTTTTTTTCAAAAAACACTAAAAAACAGCTTAAATCATAGAATTTGGGGGTCATTTTGATCCCATAGTATTATTAACCTCAATAACCATAATTTGCACTCATTTTCAGTCTTTTTTGAACACCTCACACCTCACAATATTATTTTAATTGGTATTTGGTACCGGGGACACAGTACCTCAATCAAGTCTATAGTTGGCTCTGAAATCAGCATTAAACTGGATCCACACTTAGATTATCTGTCCAATTTTTTTTTCTAGTTGAAACAAAATTATGCTAATATGTGGCAGCAAATGACAATTGACCATTTGCTCCCAAACACTGGAAAACATCCAAAAATGGTCATTTAGATAAATTGGTTAAATCCATTTCATTTAGCTAATTTATCCAAACTACCTTTATTGTATCTTTGTGGGTGAATGATGTGTGGGTCAGTGTTGAGGGTGGTGGAGGAGATGGGTAATAGGCACAGCAGGGTGTGGACAGTCAAATAGTGTGCTTAGAGGTGCAGATAAATAGGGATATCTAATAATTCACCCACTATTCTATAGAATTATTAGATATCCCTATTTATCTGCATTACTCACCTAACACTCAGCATTTATCTACATGCTGATGCTATTCATAGCACTTAGCTTGCAAGTATTTTACCCATAAGGAGACACATTAGATGTTCCCTCTCTTTTCATTAAAGACGTCCCCAGCAACCATACTGTACTATACTACAACAGGAATAATTACTGTGGGGGATTATACCATTTGATCTGGAATAAAGGGAAAATATTGTGGAAAGAGTGCTGTAAGTGTATGATATGTAGAACTATTGCCAGGTTCTGACATTTGTCAAGTGAATTACTAATATACATTCAACTAATATTACATAGTGTCCAGTAATTCAGTATCAGACTAATTGATATAGTCAATTTGGATCAATAATAAAGACACAACACAGGTAGCGAACCTTGATATTAATAAATGTATTTCCATTTATTATATATGGTAATTACATTATACAAACTTATTGTACTTTATTTCGTGTTTAGACAATTTTAACGAATTTATTAAAAGTTAATTTTTAAATCATCATTTGTGCGCCAGCAAAAGAGACATTCTTTTCTCTTCTCCTTTCCTGCATAACATTACTTGTCTCTGGTAGCACCCCCGAACGTCCTACAATTAATATTTAATATAACTGATGGACATTTATTGGGGCCTCTTCATACAAATATTTAGAATTTAATAGCTGGTGCAGAACACATCCCCTTCCCCCCATTCCCTGTATATCTGGATTCACCAAGGAAATGCTGATACTGACTCCAAGAAGAAAGGGAGTCTCTTCCCTATGAAGGTGAAGCCTTGTTTGGCGACGGCCTAGTTAATTTGATCTCGGCAGCTCCCGCAGGTAAGTCAACCTTCTTGCACTATGTTCCCTCTCAACGGATAAAGACGCATCATTATCTGATGCAGTCATTTCGGCCCAATAGATATGCAAGAAGTTAAGATTCCCCTTTCTTTGCAGGTAGAGGAAGGAGAAGAGGGAAGAGGTCTGTAGCCTCTTCAAGATTGCAGGAGCAGAGATTGTCCTCTGCTTCTGCCAAATCCACTGCATGACGCTAGGGCTTTCTACCTAAAGAAATTCAATTTCAAGATGGAATCTCTCACGGTAGTGATCTCCAGTCCGGAGGAAGGAGATTTCATGGTTTTGGTAAACTTAAAGGATGCCTACTTACATGTTCCCATTTAGCCACTGCATCAAGCTACCTGAGGTTTGCAATTCAGGATTGTCATTACTAATTTCAGACGTTGCCATTTGGTCTGTCCACGGCTCCGAGGATTTTCACCAGGGTGATGGCGGAAATGATGGTTCTCCTTCGCAAGCAAGGAGTCACAATTATCCCGTACTTGGATGTTCTCCTGATAAAGGCGAGATCCAGGGACCAGTTGGTGCAAAACATTGCACTCTCCCTGACAGTTCTTCAACAACATGGTTGGCTCCTAAACTTGCCAAAATCGCAGTTGGTCCCAATGACGCGGTTGTTGTTTTTGGGAGTGATACTGGACACAGAAGAGGTTTTCCTCCAGTGGAAAGGCTATGGAGATCCAGAGTCTGGTCAAACAAATTCTGAAACCAGCAAGAGTGTTAATCCATCAATGCATTCGGTTGCTGGGGAAAATGGTTTTGGCCTACGAGGCCATTCAGTTTGGCAGGTTCCATGCCAGAGTGTTCCAGTGGGACCTGTTGGACAAGTGGTCCGGATCCCACTTACACATGCACCGGAGGATAATCCTGTCTTCCAAGACCAGAATCTCACTCCATTGGTGGCTGCACAGTTCTCACCTCCTAGAGGGGCGATGGTTCGGGATCCAGGACTGGATCCTAGGGACCACGGATGCAACCCTTTCGAGGTGGGGAGCAGTCACACAGGGGGAAAACGTCCAAGGAAGATGGTCAAGTCAGGAAAGTTGTCTCCACATAAATGTTCTGGAGTTAAGGGCCATTTAATAACAGCAGACACAGTACACACTGGGACGGGTGCCCAGCATCCTCTACGGACTAAGAGAAAAGGATTTACCGGTAGGTATTAAAATTCTAGTTTCTCTAATGTCCTAGAGCAGGGGTGTCAAACTCAAATTCATCGGGGGCCGCATCAGCAGTTTGGTCCCCATCAAAGGGCCGGTTGTATCTGTAGGTCTATGTGTCCACTCTTTATTATCATAAATTAATGTCACTGCATTCAATTATTACTGTTTTTTGTAATAATGTAAGTAATAACTAGCTCTGAAAGGGGGAGACGCAGAGAGAGAGCGCGAGGGGGGAGACGCAGAGGGGGGAGAGACGGAGAGAGGAGCAGAGAGAGGGGGAGACAGAGAGGGGAAATGGATAGTGAGGAGATAGGGATAGAGAGGGGGGAGAGACGGAGAGAGAAAGGGGGGAGACAGACAGAGAGCGAGAAAGGAGGAGAGACGGAGAGTGGGGGGAGACAGAGAGGAAGGAGATGCATAGAGGGGGATACATGAAGAGAGAGGGGGGGCAGAGGAGCGAGAGAGAGGAGGAGCAGCACTTTCCACTTGTACAACAATAGTATTGCATTTTCCTGCCTGGCATCAGTAGTGCTTACAATCAGGGGCTGTCACTGTGCATGGAGATGGCTGCCAGTGACTCTATGCATCCCTCCCATGAACTTTTGGCGCTGGTGACAATCAGGACCGGGGTGTAACAGCCAGGTG
Source organism: Pseudophryne corroboree (assembly GCF_028390025.1). NCBI lineage: Eukaryota > Metazoa > Chordata > Amphibia > Anura > Myobatrachidae > Pseudophryne > Pseudophryne corroboree. Next base: position 261,033 of record NW_026970361.1, read on the forward strand.
TCCGTGTGAACAGCAATAGAGAGAGGGACTTGGAATAGTTAAACAAGTCGGGCACATGCAGCATTTGAGTCTATGGTGGAGGAGCTGAAAGCAGAGCATCTCCTTCTCCCCCTCCGGCCGGGAGTCGGGACCCGAGTCACTGACTGTGCAGTGACTGTCTTAATGCACAGGGCTCCGGGGCACTGGTGGTGGGCAGACAGGCGCAGCGTTGGTGGCGGCATTAAATGAGTCAGTGAGACTCATTGTAATGCCGGAAGCTCGGGGACCTGAACCAGCTCCCACCGCGGGAACAGTCAGCCCCCCTGTCACCGCTGATTGTAACAGCTCAGAGCTAAAGCAGCATCACCACCCGGAGCTGGCCGCAGGATCACGGAGTACCCAGCCCCGATCCCCGGCTGCGGAACACTGGCAGCTCTCAGACCCCAACACCCTCCTCCAGCCGCAGGTTATCCACTGTCCGAAGCACAACTCACCAAATCGAGGAGAGCTGCGCCATCAAGTCCGCACTGGCAAGGCTCCACCTCCTATTTTTAAAGTTTGCAGCCGGGCCACAGAGCCATCAATCAATCTGGCAGGCTAGGGATTGGCTGCAGCGAAGCGCGTCCCACGGACCCACCCATGTTTGAAATGTGAGTCCGCGGGCCATCAGACGAGGTCTGGCGGGCCGGATTTGGCCCGCGGGCCTTGTGTTTGACACCCCTGTCCTAAAGTATGCTGGGGACTCCGTAAGGACCATGGGGATAGACGGGCTCCGCAGGAGACATGGGCACTTTAAGAAAGACTTTAGTTCTGGGTGTGCACTGGCTCCTCCCTCTATGCCCCTCCTCCATACCTCAGTTTGATACTGTGCCCAGTTGAGACTGGGTGCTTTTCAGGAGCTCTCCTGAGCTTTCTGACAGAAAGTATTTTGTTAGGTTTTTAATTTTCAGGGAGCACTGCTGGCAACAGACTCCCTGCATCGAGGGACTGAGGGGAGAGAAGCAGCCCTACTCGCTGAGTTGCAAGGTCCTGCTTCTTAGGCTACTGGACACCATTAGCTCCAGAGGGATTGGTACGCAGATCTCACCCTCGCCGTCCGTCCCAGAGCCGCGCCGCTGTCCCCCTCGCAGATTCAGAAGATAGAAGCCGGGTGAGTATGAGAGGAAAAGAAGACTTCAGAGGCGGCAGAAGAGTTCATGATCTTCACTGAGGTAACGCACAGCACTGCAGCTGTGCACCATTGCTCCCATACACCTCACATACTCCGGTCACTGTAAGGGTGCAGGGCGCAGGGGGGGCGCCCTGGGCAGCAATATAAACCTCTTTTTGGCAAAAATATAAAATATATACAGCTGGGCACTGTATATGTATGAGCCCCTGCCAATTTTACAGTTTAAGCGGGACAGAAGCCCGCCGCCGAGGGGGCGGGGCTTCTCCCTCAGCACTCACCAGCGCCATTTTTTCTCCACAGCACCGCTGAGAGGAAGCTGCCCGGACTCTCCCCTGCTTATACCATGGTAGACAAGAGGGTTGAAAAGAGAGGGGGGGCACATAATTCGGCGCAAATGACATACAGCAGCGCTACTGGACAAACATTAAGTTACTGTGTTATTTCTGGGTTATATAGCGCTGGGGTGTGTGCTGGCATACTCTCTCTCTCTGTCTCTCCAATGGGCCTTGTGGGGAAACTGTCTTCAGAAAAAGCATTCCCTGTGTGTGTGGTGTGTCGGTACACGTGTGTCGACATGTCTGAGGAAGAAGGCTATATTAGAGAGGAGCGGGAGCAAATGAATGTGGTGTCTCCGCCGACACCTGATTGGATGGATATGTGGAATGTTTTAAATGCTAGTGTAAACTCATTGGCCCTCATTCCGAGTTGATCGGTCGCAAGGCGAATTTAGCAGAGTTACACACGCTAAGCCGCCGCCTACTGGGAGTGAATCTTAGCTTCTTAAAATTGCGACCGATGTATTCGCAATATTGCGATTACTAACTACTTAGCAGTTTCAGAGTAGCTCCAGACTTACTCTGCCTGTGCGATCATTTCAGTGCTTGTCGTTCCTGGTTGACGTCACAAACACACCCAGCGTTCGCCCAGGCACTCCCACCGTTTCTCCGGCCACTCCTGCGTTTTTTCCGGAAACGGTAGCGTTTTCAGCCACACGCCCCTGAAACGCCGTGTTTCCGCCCAGTAACACCCATTTCCTGTCAATCACATTACGTTCGCCGGAGCGAAGAAAAAGCCGTGAGTAAAAATACTTTCTTCATAGTAAAGTTACTTGACGCAGTCGCAGTGCGAACTTTGCGCATGCGTACTAAGCGGATTTTCACTGCGATGCGATGAAAAATACCGAGCGAACAATTCGGAATGAGGGCCCTTGCACAAAAGATTAGACAAGGCTGAAGCTTTGGGACAGTGAGGGACTCAACCCATGCCTGATCCTATGTCGCAGGGACTGTCAGGGTCTCATAAGTGCCCACTATCCCAGATTGTTGACACAGATACCGACACGGATTCTGACTCCAGTGTCGATTACGTTGATGCAAAGTTACAGCCAAAATTGGCAAAATCCATTCGATATAGGATTATGGCAATAAAAGATGTTTTGCACATCACAGAGGAACCCCCTGTCCCTGACAAGAGGGTACATATGTACAAGGGAAAGAAGCCTGAGGTAACCTTTCCCCCCTCACACGAGCTGAACGAGTTATGTGAAAAAGCTTGGGAATCTCCAGATAAAAGACTGCAGATTTCCAAAAGGATTCTTATGGCGTATCCTTTCCCATCAACGGATAGGTTACGATGGGAATCCTCCCCTAGGATGGACAAAGCATTAACACGCACAGCTACAGCTGGAAAATCAAATTTTTTACCTTATGTTCCCTCACAGCATAAGAAAGCTCTGCATTATCAAATGCAGTCCTTTCGGTCACAAAGAAACAAGAAAGTGCGAGGTGCGTCCTTTCTTGCCAGAGGTAGGGGCAGAGGAAAAAAGATGCACAACACAGCTAGCTCCCAGGAACAGAAGTCCTCCCCGGCCTCTACAAAATCTACTGCATGAGGCTGGGGCTCCACTGGCGGAGTCCGGCCCATGTGATGTCATGCAGCCGCTCTGACCACGCCTCCTGTTTCTCCGTTGCCGACCCAATATTGAAACCCTGCCCCCGCACCGCTCCATCTCCGACTTGGAAATGGAGTGTTGTTGACCCCCCTCCCCCCCCCTGCACCGATTGACAGGCAGAGGCGATCGCATTATCTGCAGGCGGATGCGTATGCTGTTAGCAATTTTTGCAGTTGGATTGCTTATTGCGATTGCAATCCAACCTGAATCAGGCCCTATTACCTATCACAATGCACTGCGGGAAGTACAAAATGGGGTTAATATAGGAGAAAAACCCCCAGAGCTGTGCTCCTTAACTGTCCCTGGTGGCTAGTGGAGCAGCTGCCCAGTAATCAGTGTCCACGCCAGTGCGCACACGGCCCGCCCCCTACAGCCACGCTGGATCACGGTATAAAGTGGGCACAGAAGCCCCTTACCACCCTTTCATCAGCGGCCTCGTGATCCCGGAGGGCGGTGTGTGTGTGTGTGACTGACCTTAGGAAGAAACCGGAGCCTCCGCTGCAGTGACCCAGCAACCGGGGCACTGGAGTATACTGTGCCGCTGGGAGTGATGGAGCTGCAGTAAATATGTCTATTAGACCTAGGCTGCTGCAGCCCTTGTAGATTCTTATTAAAAAAGTTCTTCTTTTCTTGTCAAAATTAATAGCTAAGAATAAGATGCCTGAGGCAGCCCCCTGTTAAGTGGCCTGCTACTGAAGGCACCAACTACAAACTGAGCTCCCTGTTCATGGAAGCGAGGTTATAGAGGAGGGGGCGCTGAGTATCTTGTGAACAGTCAAAAGCTTTGAGCTTGTTGGTGCCTCAGATCAAGATCCTACTCTACACCCCAATATGAATCCTTGTGGAGTCCAGTGTACCCCACAGAAGAAAAAAATGTGTCACAACCATTGGCAGCAACATAAGAATAGCTGCTGATGGGCACAATTGAGAAAGGAAGGGGGGAAAACATTTGAATCCAGCACATATATGTAATTCGAATATGTAATTTGTACCTTCCTACTTTAAAATGTAATGGATGAACCTCACCCTGTGAGAACTATCTTCATGATCAAGAGATCTCATATGCAAGATAAGTATGTGTTGGGATAGGGCTGTGGAGGGCGGCTGCTCGGGCACACCCCCGTCAAGTTAAGGAGATTCAACTGAGGAAGCACAAGGGAACTCTCATCTGGGGACAACAACTGCAGGGAGAACACATTTTCAGATGAATGTGGGAGGGCAGAAGGCTGCCTAATACTGAAGCACCCCCAAACAACAAACCAAATGCAACAACTAGTGCAAGCATTCCTGGGGGAAGGCCTGCAGCAGATGGATCCAATATCAGCTCCAGAGTTGCTCTACAAGACAAGTAAAAGGGTGTGAGCCCTGCAGCACCACCTGTACTTTGCATACACACATATAGGACAGCATCTCTTATATGCCCCAGGGTCAATAAAATAGTATCCTTATCTAGGGTATCCATCCCCTCAGATAAGGTATCCGTCCATGCTGCTACAGCACTACACACCCAGGCCGACGCAATTGCCGGTCTGAGTAAGGTACCCGAATGTGTATAAATGGACTTCAGGGTTATCTCCTGTTTGCGGTCAGCAGACTCTTTGAGGGTAGCCGTATCCTGGGACGGGAGGGCTACCTTCTTGGATAAGCGTGTTAATGCTTTGTCCACCCTAGGGGAGGATTCCCATCTTAACCTATCCATTGATGGGAAAGGATACGCCATAAGAATCCTTTTGGAAATCTGCAGTCTTTTATCTGGAGATTCCCAGGCTTTTTCACATAACTCGTTCAGCTCGTGTGAGGGGGGAAAGGTTACCTCAGGCTTCTTTCCCTTGTACTTATGTACCCTCTTGTCAGGGACAGGGGGTTCCTCTGTGATGTGCAAAACATCTTTTATTGCCATAATCCTGTATCGTATGGATTTTGCCAATTTTGGCTGTAACTTTGCATCATCGTAATCGACACTGGAGTCAGAATCCGTGTCAGTATCTGTATCAACAATCTGGGATAGTGGGCGCTTATGAGACCCTGACAGTCCCTGCGACATAGGATCAGGCATGGGTTGAGACCCTGACTGTCCCGAAGCTTCAGCCTTGTCTAATCTTTTGTGCACTGAGTTTACACTAGCATTTAAAACATTCCACATATCCATCCAATCAGCTGTCGCAGAGACACCACATTAATTTGCTCCCGCTCCTCTCTAATATAGCCTTCTTCCTCAGACATGTCGACACACGTGTACCGACACACCACACACAGGGAATGCTTTTTCTGAAAACAGTTTCCCCACAAGGCCCTTTGGAGAGACAGAGAGAGAGAGTATGCCAGCACACACCCCAGCACTATATAACCCAGGAATAACACAGTAACTTAATGTTTGCCCAGTAGTGCTGCTGTATGTAATTTGCGCCGAATTATGTGCCCCCCCCCTCTTTTCAACCCTCTTGTCTACCGTGGTTTCAGCAGGCGAGAGTCTGGGGAGCTGCCTCAGCGGTGCTGTGGAGAAAAAATGGCGCTGGTGAGTGCTGAGGGAGAAGCCCCGCCCCCTCGGCGGCGGGCTTCTGTCCCGCTTAAACTGTAAAATTGGCGGGGGCTCATACATATATACAGTGCTCAGCTGTATATATGTTATATTTTTGGCAAAAAGAGGTTTATATTGCTGCCCAGGGCGCCCTGCACCCTTACAGTGACCAGAGTATGTGAGGTGTATGGGAGCAATGGCGCACAGCTGCAGTGCTGTGCGTTACTTCAGTGAAGATCATGAAGTCTTCTGCCACCGCTGAAGTCTCTTTTCTTCTCATACTCACCCGGCTTCTATCTTCCGGCTCTGCGAGGGGGACGGCGGCGCGGCTCTGGGACGGACGGCGAGGGTGAGATCCTGCGTACCAATCCCGCTGGAGCTAATGGTGTCCAGTAGCCTAAGAAGCAGGACCTTGCAACTCAGAGAGTAGGGCTGCTTCTCTCCCCTCAGTCCCTCGATGCAGGGAGTCTGTTGCCAGCAGTGCTCCCTGAAAATTAAAAACCTAACAAAATACTTTCTGTCAGAAAGTTCAGGAGAGCTCCTGAAAAGCACACAGTTTCCACTGGGCACAGTATCAAACTGAGGTATGGAGGAGGGGCATAGAGGGAGGAGCCACTGCACACCCAGAACTAAAGTCTTTCTTAAAGTGCCCATGTCTCCTGCGGAGCCCGTCTATCCCCATGGTCCTTACAGAGTCCCCAGCATCCTCTAGGACGTTAGAGAAAATAGGATTTTAATACCTACTGGTAAATCCTTTTCTCTTAGTCCGTAGAGGATGCTGGGCACCCGTCCCAGTGCGTACTGTGTCTGCAGTTATTAAATGGCCCTTAACTCCAGAACATTTATGTGGAGACAACTTTCCCGACTTGACCATCTTCCTTGGATGTTTTCCCCCTGTGTGACTGCTCCCCAGCCTCGGAGGGTTGCATCCGTGGTCCCTAGGATCCAGTCCTGGATCCCGAACCATCGCCCCTCTAGGAGGTGAGAACTGTGCAGCCGCCAATGGAGTGATATTCTGGTCTTGGAAGACAGGATTATCCTCCGGTGCATGTGCAGGTGGGATCCGGACCACTTGTCCAACAGGTCCCACTGGAACACTCTAGCATGGAACCTGCCAAACTGAATGGCCTCGTAGGCCGCAACCATCTTCCCCAGCAACCGAATGCATTGATGGATTAACACTCTTGCTGGTTTCAGAATTTGTTTGACCAGACTCTGGATCTCCATAGCCTTTCCACTGGAAGAAAACCTCTTCTGTGTCCAGTATCACTCCCAAAAACAACAACCGCGTCATTGGGACCAACTGCGATTTTGGCAAGTTTAGGAGCCAACCATGTTGTTGAAGAACTGTCAGGGAGAGTGCAATGTTTTGCAACAACTGGTCCCTGGATCTCGCCTTTATCAAGAGATCATCCAAGTACGGGATAATTGTGACTCCTTGCTTGCGAAGGAGAACCATCATTTCCGCCATCACCCTGGTGAAAATCCTCGGAGCCGTGGACAGACCAAACGGCAACGTCTGAAATTGGTAATGACAATCCTGAATTGCAAACCTCAGGTAGCTTGATGCAGTGGCTAAACGGAACATGTAAGTAGGCATCCTTATGTCTACCAAAACCATGAAATCTCCTTCCTCCGGACTGGAGATCCCTACCCTGAGAGATTCCATCTTGAAATTGAATTTCTTTAGGTAGAAATTGAGGGATTTCAGATTTCAGATTGGTCTGACTGAGCCTTCCGGCTTCGGGACCACGAAGAGGCTTGAATAAAAGCCTTCTCCCTGCTGACTAAGGCCGATTTGAACAATCGGTGAGGGGGAACGTCTTGAAACCCCAGTTTGTACCCTTGGGACACTATTTGTAAAACCCACGAGTCCAGGTCCAAATTAATCCAGAACTGACTGAAGTGTTTTAGACGTGCCCCCACTGGTGTGGGCTCCTGCAAGAGAGCCCCAGCGTCATGCAGTGGATTTGGCAGAAGCAGAGGACGATCTCTGCTCCTGCGATCTTGAAGAGGCTACAGACCTCTTCCCTCTTCTCCTTCCTCTACCTGCAAAGAAAGGGGAATCTTAACTTCTTGCATATCTATTGGGCCAAAATGACTGCGTTAGATAATGATGCGTCTACATCCGTTGAGAGGGAACATAGGGCAAGAAGGTTGACTTACCTGCGGGAGCTGCCGAGATCAAATTAACTAAGCCGTCGCCAAACAAGGCTTCACCTTCATAGGGAAGAGACTCCCTTTCTTCTTGGAGTCAGCATCAGCATTCCCTTGGTGAATCCACAATGCCCTCCTATCCGAGACTGCCATGAAATTGGCCCGTGAACTCAAGAGTCCTATATCCCTTGCAGTCGTAAGTATGCTGCAGTGTCCTTGATATGATCCAACGTAAGGAGCATCCCATGTCTCCAGGATATCTATATCGGATGACAAGGTATTCGACCAATTCTTGAATACTACTACTCACCCATGCGCATGTAATGGCAGGTCTAAGTAATGTACCCGTGGTTACATAACTAGAAATAATGTAGCTTCCTGCATACGATCCGCTGGATTTGTGACAGGGCCCCGTGCAGAACAGGGGGTGATTCCCACTTTATTCTGTCCGCGGCAGGAAATGAATAAACAACCGGAAACCTTTTGGGGATTTGAAACCATCTTGTCGAGCTGGCCCAGACTTTCTCAAACAGAGATGGAGGAACGTTACATCAGCTTTCATTATATATCTATATATACATACATATAGACCCCTTTGTCAGGAACAGCAGGGTCCTCAGTGATGTTAATATGTCCTTAATATCCACAATCATGTACTGAATGCTCCTTGCCAATATTGGATCTAATCAGGAAATATTATGGTCGACATAGGAATCAGTATCCGAGTCAGTATCAGTGTGTAGTAACTGGGCAAAATAACATTTTTGCGGGGCCTGAGGGAGAAGAAGCATAGCCATGAACATCACATCTTTTCTCTACGTCTGTGTCTGGGACACAGATTTATCCAACCTCACTCTGATATTACTGAAACTTTCACCCAGTCAGTTATTGGTGGTGCCAACAGGGCCACCATCATATGTCTGCATTCCTAATATAGTTTCCTCTTGGAAAAACATTCAGCCACCGACATGTTGACACACATGTACCAAGTACCCACAGACACATCGGCTTATGGGGGATAGACCTACAGTAAATCTGTCAGAGGGACAGATGGGATTTTTCAGCTCACAACCCAGCGTCAAAAGTACACAGTCTGGGAAATAATAAACTCTATAGTGATAGACTTGTAACGCTCTATAGATGTGCTGGTGAGGTGAGGAAGAAGCCCCGCCGCTGTAATGGCACGCTTCTGTCCCGCTCAGAAACAAATAATTAATTACGCTGGTGGGGTAAGGACAGTGCCCAGGCACTAATGTCCACTTTTGCCAGCCTTTTGTGAGGAATTTATGCGCCCAGGGTGCCCCCCCCCCCCCCCCAACGCCCTGCACCCTGCAGTGCCTGTGTTTGTGTGGGAGCATGGCGCACAGCATTCCGCTCGCTGCGTGGTACCTCAGAATGCCATCTGTTCTTCTGCTACTCGCCTGTCTTCTGACTTCTGGCTCTGTAAGGGGGTGACGGCAGGCTACGGGAGTGGGCATCTAGGCGTACCCAGCGATCAGCACCCTCAGGAGCTAATGGTGTCCTGTCAGCCAGAAGTAGAGCCATTGAACTCACTAGAAGTTGGTCATACTTCTCTCCCCTAAGTCCCACGAAGCAGGGAGACTGTTGCCAGCAGCCTCCCTGAAAATAAGAAAAACTAACATAAGTCTTTTCAGAGAAACTCAGTAGAGCTCCCCTGTAGTGCATCCAGTCTCACTGGGCACAATTCTAAAACTGGAGTCTGGAGGAGGGGCATAGAGGGAGGAGACAGTTCACACCCTTTGAAAGTCTTAAAGTGCCCATGTCTCCTGCGGATCCAGTCTATACCCCATGGTTCTTAATGTGATCCCAGCATCCTCTAGGACGTATGAGAAAACAAATAACGCACACACGAGGAGAGAACAAAGGAAGCTATAAGGAGGGGAGGGGAGGGGGGGGGGTAAGGTAAGGTAGTAAAGGCATATTGGATAAACTACAACCTTATACATATTCATTAATGTACCAGTAGTTAGAAGTAGAAGAACTCTGACAGAAACCACAAAGCTTATCTAAAGCCACACCACACTGGATATGCCCAATCTCATTTGATCTTTGAAGCAAAGCAGTATTGGACTTTGTTACTACCAAGCAGTCTCCCATCCATGTATTATCAGATTCTTTAGGTGTTTTTAAACTACCAACACCCTTTTCTTGGTACATTTAATTTTTACACATATTCTTTTATGTACCAGAAGTTAGAAGTAGAAAAGCTCTAACAGAAACCACCAGCTCATCTACAGCCACAGCACAATGGATTTGCCCAATCTCTCCTGATCATGGAAGCGGAGCAGTGTTGGTCCTGGTTTTAGTACTAGGATGGGAGACCACCAGGAAATACCAGGAGCTGTGTGTATTTTTACAATACCAACACCGTTCTCTTGATGCATTCCATTTTGAAACATTGGGGCAGATCTATTAAGCCTGGTGAACTGATAAAGTGCAAGGTGATAAAGTACCAGCCAGTCAGCTCCTAACTGTCATTTTTCAAACCCAGCCTGTGACATGGCAATTAGGAGCTGATTGGCTGGTACTTTATCACCATGCAAATTATCATTCCACCAGGTTTAATAAATCGGCCGCTTATTCATTTATGTACTAGTAGTTAGAAGTAGAAGAACTCTAACAGAAACCACTAAGCTCATCTACAGCCACACCACACTGTATATGCCCAATATCACCTGATCTTAGGCCTGGTTTGTTCTTGGATGTGAGACCACCTGGGAATACCAGGTGCTGTAGGTAGTTTTATACTACCAACACCGTTCTCTTGATGCATTCTATTTTGAAACTTATTCATTGATGTAGAAGTTAGAAACAGCAAAAATCATCTACAGCCGCATCACACTGGATATGTCCAATCTCATCTGATGTTGGAAGCTAAGCAGTGTTGTGCCTGGTTAGTTTTTGGATTTCAGGTCCTGCCTTCTGGTTTGGCCACGGCACCTCGGAAATTCACCAAGGTCATGGCCGTGATGACGACCCTTCATCATCGGTGGACCAGGGAGGAATCTCTCCTCCCGATAAACATTCTGGAATTGCGGGCAGTGTTCAATTCATTGATACTGGCCCTGCCTCTAGTACAGAACAGTCCTGTTCAAGTACAATCGGACAACGCCACCACGGTAGTGTACACAAATCATCAAGTTGGCACTCGAAACTGCATGGCAAAGCTGGAAGTATAAAAAAATCCTCAGTTGGGTAGAACGTCATCTGCCAGCAATATCGGCAGTGTTCATTCCCGGAGTCCTCAACTGGGAAGCGGATTTCCTCAGTCGTCAGGACGTTCACGCTGGAGAGTGGAGAGGCTGCAGCAGAAATATCTGCACTGGTGTCAGTAGGTGACTGAGGCAGGGATGACTGGGAGATAGTGGGTGACTGAAGCATGTATGAGTGGGATATAGTGGGTGACTGAAGCCGGGGTGACTGGGAGATAGTGGGTGACTGATGCAGGGGTGACAGTGATAGTGGGTGACTTAGGCAGGGGTGACAGGGAGATAGTGGGTTACTGAGGGAGGGGTGATAGGAAGGGGTTGGGTAAGTATGGGAAGAAAGTGGGTGACAGGGATAATAAATGAATAAGGCAGGGATGATAGGGAGATAGTGGATGACTGTGGCAGGGGTGACAGGGACAGTAAGAGACTGAGGCAGGGTTGACAGGGATAGTGGGTGACTGAAGCAGGGGTGATAGAGTGACAGTGGGTGACTGAGGCAGGGGTGACAGGGATAGTGGGTGACTGAGTCAGGGGTCGCAGGTATAGTGGTTGACTGAGGCAGCGGTGACTGGGAGATAGTGGGTAACTGAGGCAGGGGTGACAGGGAAAGTGTGCGACTCAGGCAGGGGTGATAGGGAGATAGTGGGCAGCATATCTCTGCCTCACTGCAGCAGCACATTCCTGCTTCACTGACAGCAGCACATCCCTGCAACGTTGACAGCAACACATCCCTGCAACATTGACGGCAGCACATCCCTGCCTCATTGACGGCAGCACATCCCTGCCTCACTTATAGCAGCACATCCCTGCCTCGCTGACAGCAGCACATCACTGCCTTGCTGACAGCAGCACATCACTGCTTCACTGACAGCAGCACATCACTGCTTCACTGACAGCAGAACATCCCTGCCTCACTGGCAGCAGCACATCCCTGCTTTACTGACAGCTGTATATAGGGCCTAATTAAGACCTGATCCCTGCTGTGCATATTCACACAACAGGAGATCAGGTCTGAAGTGCGTGTGTGCTGGTGCCACAGTGCACCGGCACATGCCAGAGATGCGATCAGCATCTCTGCCCAGTGAGCACCTCTGCCTGATTGACAGGTAGAGGCGGTCACTGGGCAGGAGGAGTCGGGCCAGCGGCGTTGTGCCGCCATTGGGGGCACAGTCAGGACAACGCAGACATGACCGGACCGTATGGGGGCGGGGCCGTGACGGCTATGTGACCCGGACAGCAACGGGCCTTATTTACTAAAATCTCAGATAAATTTTATGGCATTTATGTGCAGTCTAGTTTGCACAGTTGATAGAGTGTTGATCTTGCACTATCAATGTAAGCCTCACATAGGTTTGATACACATGTAAGTTTGTTTTTATTTTACTACATTGTGGTTTGTGGCTCTATACCATGTAATGCATGTCTTTTAACAGTAGTCAAGTCTTCCAATGTGCTTGTTAGTGAAACCCAATACATAGCTTTATTTTATTTTGTTTCTTCAAATATTACATAGTAACATAGTAACATAGTATCTGAGGTTGAAAAAAGACAATTGTCCATCGAGTTCAACCTATTTGTGGTGTCCTATGCATGATGATTTTACTAAAATTTCTGACTGATGCTGCTATCAGCCATTGCATTTTATCCCTATTTATAGTAACTGTAATGCATGACTATGCACCATACCCCTGGATATCCTTATCCAATAGGAATTTATCTAACCCATTCTTAAAGGTGTTGACAGATTCCGCCATTACAACTCCCTCGGGCAGGGAATTCCAAACACGTATTGTCCTTACCGTGAAAAAGCCTTTACGCTGTATTGTGCGGAATCTCCTCTCCTCTAACCTGAGCGAGTGTCCACGAGTCCTCTGTGTTGATCTAACCAGAAACAGGTCCCGCGCAAGCTCTGTGTATTGTCCCCTTATATATTTGTAGATGTTGATCATATCCCCTCTTAGTCTCCGCTTTTCCAATGTAAACATGCCTAGTCTTTCAAGCCTTTCCTTGTATTCCATCATCTCCATGCCCTTAATTAGTTTGGTCGCCCTCCTCTGTACCTTTTCAAGCTCCAGGATATCCTTTTTGTAGTACGGTGCCCAGAACTGTACACAGTATTCAAGGTGTGGCCTCACTAGTGATTTATATAACGGGAGTATAATACTCTCGTCCCTAGCATCAATACCCCGTTTTATGCATGCTAATATCTTATTAGCCTTCTTTGCTGCAGTCCTACTTTGGGTACTACTGCTTAGCTTGCTATCTATGAGGACACCTAAGTACTTTTCCAGTACAGAATCCCCTAATTTTACCCCATTTAGTAGGTAGGCATATGTCTTATAACTTTTTTTTTCAATATATAAACATTTTTATTATAAGATTTTCAATGACACAAGTACATCCAAGTTGCAGATTATGGATTGTGAAGGACAAATCAACCATATAAACAATTTAAGCAATTTAAATTGCATGCAGGTAGTAGAATATCAAACTCCTTGGATGAAAGTTCAAGTTGGTCGTAATAAACTAGGATAGAAAAGAATAAAGTAGAAAATAAGATTTTAAACCTACCGGTAAATCTTTTTCTCGTAGTCCGTAGAGGATGCTGGGGACTCCGTAAGGACCATGGGGATAGACGGGCTCCGCAGGAGACATGGGCACTTTAAGAAAGACTTTAGTTCAGGGTGTGCACTGGCTCCTCCCTCTATGCCCCTCTATGCCACAGTTAGAGAAACTGTGCCCAGAGGAGACTGACAGTATGAGGAAAGGATTTTGTTAATCCAGGGCAAGATTCATACCAGCCACACCAATCACACCGTATAACTTGTGATAAACTACCCAGTTATGAGTACGAAAAAACAACATACTGTAGCATCAGTGCAGGACCGATGCAACTCTAACATAACCCTTATTGAAGCAATAACTATATACAAGTATTGCAGAAGTAGTCCGCACTTGGGACGGTCGCCCAGCATCCTCTACGGACTACGAGAAAAAGATTTACCGGTAGGTTTAAAATCTTATTTTCTCTAACATCCTAGAGGATGCTGGGGACTCCGTAAGGACCATGGGGATTATACCAAAGCTCCAAAACGGGCGGGAGAGTGCGGATGACTCTGCAGCACCGATTGAGCAAACATGAGTTCCTCCTCAGCCAGGGTATCAAACTTATAGTATTTTGAAAAGGTGTTTGAACCTGACCAAGTAGCAGCTCGGCACAGCTGTAGTGCCGAGACCCCTCGGGCAGCCGCCCAAGAAGAGCCCACTTTCCTCGTGGAATGGGCCTAGACCGATTTCGGTAACTGCAATCCAGCCATAGAATGCGCTTGCTGAATCGTGTTACAAATCCAGCGAGCAATAGCCTGCTTTGAAGCAGGGGCACCAATCTTGTTGGTTGCATACAGGACAAACAGCGCTTCAGTTTTCCTGACTCTAGCCGTCCTGGCCACGTAAATTTTCAAAGCCCTGACCACATCAAGTAACTCGGAATCCTCCAAGTCACGCATAGCCAAAGGCACCACAATAGGTTGGTTCATATGAAAAGATGAGACCACTTTTGGTAGGAATTGAGGACGGGTCCGCAATTCCGCTCTATCCACATGGTACACCAAATATAGGCTTTTATGTGACAAAGCCGCTAATTCCGATACTCGCCTAGCCGAAGCCAAGGCTAATAACATGACCACCTTCCATGTGAGATATTTTAACTCCACCGTTTTAAGTGGTTCAAACCAGTGTGATTTTAGAAAACTTAACACCACGTTAAGGTCCCAAGGTGCCACCGGAGGCACAAAAGGAGGCTGAATATGCAGCACTCCTTTTACAAAAGTCTGAACTTCTGGAAGAGAAACCAATTCTTTTTGAAAGAAAATGGATAAGGCCGAAATCTGGACCTTAATAGAGCCTAATTTTAGGTCCAAATTCACTCCAGTTTTTAGGAAGTGAAGGAAACGGCCCAGATGGAATTCTTCCGTAGGAGCATTCCTGGCCTCACACCAAGAAACATAATTTCGCCATATACGGTGTAATGTTTTGACGTTACATCCTTCCTAGCCTTTATCAGCGTAGGGATGACCTCAACCGGAATGCCTTTCACTGCTAGGATCCGGCATTCAACCGCCATGCCGTCAAACGCAGCCGCGGTAAGTCTTGGAACAAACAGGGCCCCTGATGCAACAGGTCCTGTCTTAGAGGAAGAGGCCACGGATCTTCTGTGAGCATTTCCTGCAGATCCGGATACCAGGTCCTCCGTGGCCAATCTGGAACAATGAGGATTGTTCTCACTCCTCTTTGTCTTATTATCCTTAACACCTTGGGTATGAGAGGAAGAGGAGGAAATACATAGACCGGCCGGAACACCCACGGTGTCACTAGGGTGTCTACAGCTACTGCCTGAGGGTCTCTTGACCTTGCGCAATACCTCTGTAGCTTTTTGTTGAGCCGGGACGCCATCATGTCTATCTGTGGCAGTTCCCACCGACTTGTAATCTGTGCAAAGACTTCCTGATGAAGTCCCCACTCTCCCGGATATAGGTCGTGTCTGCTGAGGAAGTCTGCTTCCCAGTTGTCCACTCCCAGAATGAACACTGCTGACAGTGCGCTTGCGTGATTCTCCACCCAGCGAAGAATTCTGGTGGCTTGTGCCATCGCCACTCTGCTCCTTGTGCCGCCTTGGCGGTTTACATGAGCCACTGCGGTGACGTTGTCTGACTGGATCAGAACCGGTTGGTCGCGAAGTAAGGTCTCCGCTTGACGTAGGGCATTGTATATGGCCCCTAGTTTCAGGATGTTGATGTGAAGACAAGTCTCTTGACTTGACCAAAGACCTTGGATATTTCTTCCCTGTGTGACTGCTCCCCAACCTTGGAGGCTTGCCTCTGTGGTCACCAGGATCCAGTCCTGAATGCCGAATCTGCGTCACTCGAGAAGGTGAGCACTCTGCAGCCACCACAGGAGTGATACCCTGACCCTGGGGGACAGGGTGATCAACCAATGCATCTGCAAATGTGACCCAGACCACTTGTCCAGTAGGTCCCATTGGAAAGTCCTCGCATGGAAATTGCCGAATGGAATGGCTTCGTATGATGCCACCATCTTTCCCAGGACTCGAGCGCAGTGATGCACTGACACAAGTTTTGGTTTCAATAGGTTCCTGACAAGAGTCATGAGTTCCTGGGCCTTTCCTATCGGGAGATAAACTCTCTTCTGGTCTGTGTCCAGAATCATGCCCAAGAAAGACAGACGAGTCGTAGAAACCAACTGCGACTTTGGGATATTGAAAATGCAGCCGTGTTGCTGTAACACTTTCAGTGAAAGTGATACGCTGTTCAGCAACTGCTCTCTTGATCTCGCTTTTATGAGATCGCTCAAGTACGGGATAATTGTGACACCTTGCTTACGCAGGAGAACCATCATTTCCGCCATTACCTTGGTGAAAATTCTCTGGGCCGTGGAGAGACCAAACAGCAACGTCTGAAATTGGCAATGACAGTCCTGTACCGCAAATCCGAGGTACGCCTGATGAGATGGATAAATGGGGACATGAAGGTATGCATCCTGTACACAAATGCGGACAACAGGTGTCAAGCCGTGTGTTGCCTTTGTCAAGCTGTAATAAGTAGGGGTAAGGACGTTAACCACCTCAGAACATCCTCCCTTATACGTCACCTGCAGCGCATTAATCATAAGTCAGTGACAAGTTCAAAAACTTTGGATGACAGCGGAAGCAGTCCACTGACCACTAAATCCCTTCCTCTTGTAACCAAGCTCCTGCAAACCACACCACCAACTCCCTCAGTGTCAATTTCCTCCTTAGACAGGAAAGCCAATAGTCCTGCAGGCCATGTCACTGGCAAGTCTGACGAGTCCTCTCCTGCCTGGGATTCCTCCGATGCATCCTTGAGTGTAACGCCTACTGCTGCTGGCGCTGCTGTTGTTGCTGCTGGGAGTCGATCGTCATCCCAGAGGGGAAGTCGGAAGACCACTTGTACTACTTCCAGTAGGCAATTGACTGTCCAACAGTCCTTTGCGAGGAAGATGAAATATCACAGCAGTCATCCTGCTGCAAAGCGGATAACTCAGGTCTTGTCAGCCTGGGTGGTGAGAAACGTGGTTCCGGTATCCATCGTTAATTCAGAGGCAACTAGAGACTTGATTGAGGTACTGTGTCCCCGGTACCAAATGCCATCTAGGTTCCATTTCTCTAGGCAGGCGATACCGAAAATGTACACAGACCTCAGAAAAAGAGTCACCAGTGTCCTAAAAAATGCAGTTGTACCCAAGGTCCACTAGTCCACATGTCCGTGGTTAAGTGGAGCAGGGCAGACTCAGGACTATATGACTGTGACAGCCCACTGGGTAGATGTATTGCCTCCCGCAGCAAGAACAGCAGCGGCGGCACCAGTAGCAGCATCTCGCAAATGCCAACTCGTTCCTAGGCAGACTACGCTTTGTATCACCGCTTTCCATAAGAGGCACACAGCTGACAACCTCTTACGGAAACTGAGGAACATCATCGCAGAATGGCTTACCCCAATTGGACTCTCCTGGGGATTTGTGACATCGGACAATGCCACCAATATTGTGCGTGCATTACATCTGGGCAAATTCCAGCACGTCCCATGTTTTGCACATACATTGAATTTGGTGGTGCAGAATTATTTAAAAAAACGACAGGGGCGTGCAAGAGATGCTGTCGGTGGCCCGAAGAATTGCGGGCCACTTTCTGCATTCAGCCACCGCGTGCCGAAGACTGGAGCACCACCAAACATTCCTGCACCTGCCCTGCCATCCTCTGAAGCAAGAGGTGGTAACGAGGTGGAATTCAACCCTCTATATGCTTCAGAGGATGGAGGAGCAGCAAAAGGCCATTCAAGCCTATACATCTACCCACGATATAGACAAAGGAGGGGGAATGCACCTGACTCAAGCGCAGTGGAGAATGATTTCAACGTTGTGTAAGGTTCTGCAACCCTTTGAACTTGCCACACGTGAAGTCAGTTCAGACACTGCCAGCCTGAGTCAGGTCATTCCCCTCATCAGGCTTTTGCAGAAGAAGCTGGAGACATTGAAGGAGGAGCTAAAACAGAGCGATTCCGCTAGGCATGTGGGACTTGTGGATGGAGCCCTTAATTCGCTTAACCAGGATTCAATCTGTTGAAATCAGAGCAATACATTTTGGCCACCGTGCTCGATCCTAGATTTAAAACCTACATTGTATCTCTCTTTCCGGCAGACACAAGTCTGCAGAGGTTCAAAGACCTGCTGGTGAGAAAATTGTCAAGTCAAGCGGAACGTGACCCGTCAACAGCTCCTCCTTCACATTCTCCCGCAACTGGGGGTGCAAGGAAAAGGCTAAGAATTCCGAGCCCACCCGCTGGCGGTGATGCAGGGCAGTTTGGAGTGAGTGCTGACATCTGGTCCGGACTGAAGGACCTGGCAACGATTACTGACATGTCGTCTACTGTCACTACATATGATTCTGTCACCTTTGAAAGAATGGTGGAGGATTATATGAGTGACCGCATCCAGGTAGGCACGTCAGACAGTCCGTATGTATACTGGCAGGAAAAAGAGGCAATTTGGAGGCCCTTGCACAAACTGGCTTTATTCTACCTAAGTTGCCCTCCCTCCAGTGTGTACTCCAAAAGAGTGTTTAGTGCAGCCGCTCACCTTGTCAGCAATCGGCGTACGAGGTTACTTCCAGAAAATGTGGAGAAGATGATGATCATCAAAATGAATTATAATCAATTCCTCCGTGGAGACATTTACCAGCAATTGCCTCCAGAAAGTACACAGGGATCTGAGATGGTGGATTCCAGTGGGGACGAATTAATAATATGTGAGGGGGGCGATGTACACAGTGAAAGGGGTGAGGAATCGTAGGATGATGAGGTGGACATCTTGCCTCTGTAGAGCCAGTTTGTGCAAGGAGAGATTGATTGCTTCTTTTTTGGTGGGGGCCCAAACCAACCAGTCATTTCAGTCAGCCGTGTGGCAGACCCTGTTGCTGAAATGATGGGTTCGTCAATGTTTTTCTTTTCAATCTAAGCCCCTGCAGTTTTCTGTAAGAATCTGCTTCGCTATGATGATCAACAAGTCACAAGGGCAAACACTCAGGGCTGGAGGCGTAGATCTTAGGACCAGCTGCTACAAGCATGGCAAAGGTGTCACTATCATTGGTGACACCCAGAGAGGCAGCGAGGGAGATTGTAATGCAGTGCACGCAGATAAGCAGCGCAATGGTAAAAAGAGGCATGGTCTCATAGGTAGGGGTGTGGCCTGTTTTTCTGAATCTCCATTTTGTTGCTCCGGGTATCCCGGGGGTTGAGTGCTGCACCCGGGGACTAGTGTGTGAGTTTTGCTGGCTCCTGCACAGTGACAGAAACTGGGTGTTGCACGTAATGTTACAGTGAAACACCCATATTCTGTCACTGAAGAGGAGCTGGCACTTTGGTGTCACCCCCCTTGGCGGGTGACACTCGGGTGTGGGCCGCAACCCCGTTGTGATGCCACTGACCCATGGGAAGCTTTACGTGGCTTACCCATGTGTTAGTAGCCCCAAGCATCTTTTGTGTTAGTCCCTGAAGAAAAACTTCAAATATTTACAAATACATTTTGTAATCAATGGGCCTAATTCAGTAAGGATTGCAAATTCTGCTAAGTAACAGAATTTGCAATCCTTTGGTTCGCATGCTGGGGCCACCCAGCATGCCGCCTCCCTTCTTGACCACGCTGAAATTGCAGTCTCAGTGCAGTTCAGCGTGATCATAAAAAATGGGTTAGCCTCCTGTTGGTGCAGACTGTATGTGTGCGCAGGAAGCCGCCACCATTTTTGTGATCGCAGCTGTTGCATGTGATGTCATGCAGCAGCTCTGACCACGCCTCCTGTTTCTCCGTTGCCGACCCCATTTTGTAGCCCTGCCCATGCACCGCTCCATCTCCGACTTGGAAATGGATTGTTGCTGACCCCCCCCCGAGCACCAATTGACAGTCAGAAGCGATCGCATTATCTGCGGGGTGCCGCAGAAAATGCAGGCGCATGCATATGCTCTTAGCAATTTTTGCAGTTGGATTGCTTATTGCGATTGCAATCCAACCTGAATCAGGCTCTATTACCTATCACAATGCACTGCGGGTAGTACAAAATGGGGTTAATATAAGAGAAAACCCCCCCAGAGCTGTGCTCCTTAACTGTCCCTGGTGGCTAGTGGAGCGGCTGCCCAGTAATCAGTGTCCACGCCAGTGCGCACATGGCCCACCCCCTACAGCCACGCTGGATCTCGGTATACTGTGGGCACAGAAGTCCCTTACCTCCCTTTCATCAGCGGCCTCGTGATCCCGGAGGGCGGTGTGTGTGTGACTGACCTTAGGAAGAAACCGGAGCCTCCACTGCAGTGACCCAGCAACCAGGGCACGGGAGTATACTGCGCCGCTGGGAGTGATGGAGCTGCAGTAAAGATGTCTATTAGACCTAACCTGCTGCAGCCCTTGTAGATTCTTATAAAAAAAGTTCTTCTTTTCTTGTCAAAATTAATAGCTAAGAATAGGCTGCCTGAGGCAGCCCCCTGTTAAGTGGCCTGCTACTGAAGGCACCAACTACAAACTGAGCTCCCTGTTCATGGAAGCGAGGTTATAGAGCAGGGGGCGCTGAGCATCTTGGGAACAGTCAAAAGCTTTGAGCCTGTTGGTGCCTCAGATAAAGATCCTACTCTACACCCCAATGTGAATCCTTGTGGAGTCCAGTGTACCCCACAGAAGAAATGAATGTGTCACACCCATTGGCAGCAACATTAGAATAGCTGCTGATGGGCACAATTGAGAAAGGAAGGGGGGAAAACATTTGAATCCAGCACATATATGTAATTTGAATATGTAATTTGTACCTTCCTACTTTAAAATGTAATGGATGAACCTCACCCTGTGAGAACTATCTTCATGATCAAGAGATCTCATACGCAAGAAAAGCATGTGTTGGGATAGGGCTGTGGAGGGCGGCTGCTCGAGCACACCCCCGTCAAGTTAAGGAGATTCAACTGAGGAAGCACAAGGGAACTCTTGTCTGGGGACAACAACTGCAGGGAGACCACATCTTTTCAGATGAAAATGAGAGGGCGGAAGGCTGCCTAATACTGAAGCACCCTCAAACATCAAACCATATGCAACAACTAGTACAAGCATTCCTGGGGAAAGGTCTGCAGCAGACGGATTTGCATACGGTGATGTCATCCAAGCAGTGGGCCAAAGTTGGCTGGAACCCTCATCTGCATATGAAAAAAGAAAAGGGGCGCTTGGATGACCCCTAGTTCGCATTGAACACCCCCCACCCTCCTTTGGTGTGGGGCTCATGTTGGCCATGCCCCAGCCCCTGAAGCATTCAAGCTGATTTCTTGCAGCAGCTGGGCACTGTAACAGCTCCAGAGCTGCTCTGTAAGGCAAATAAAAGGGTGTGGGCCCTGCAACACCACCTGTAGTTCGCATTGTGCGTTGGAAGGCACAAAGTAAGCAGACGGGAGAAGTCAGGATAGTGCGCAAGGGCATAGAAGGGAGGGGCTCAAGAAAAGAGAAGTGGAAACAGACAGCAAACTAGGCTGGAGAGAGACCTGAGACAATGAGATCTAAATTATACCAGAGCCAACCAGGGGAAAGCACAAATGCAGTCCCCCCCCCTACCACAAATTATGCAGTCGAGATTCCCACATTTGGGGAAATCACAGAGGTCAGCATACCCAGAATGCAATGAATGAACCTCACCCTGGGAAAACAATCTTCATGACCATGGTATCACCTAAGCAAAATAAGTATGATTTGAGAAAGGGCTGGGGAGGGCCGCTGCTCAGGCACACCTCCGTCAAGTAAAGGAGATTCAACTGAGGCAGCACAAGGGAACTCTCATCTGGGGACAACAACTGCAGGGAGAACACATTTTCAGACGAATGTGTGAGGGCAGAAGGCTGCCTAATACTGAAGCACCCCCCAAACAACAAACCAAATGCAACAACTAGTGCAAGCATTCCTGGGGGAAGGCCTGCAGCAGATGGATTCGCATATGGTGATGTCATCCAAGCAATGGGTATAGTTGGCTGCAACCCTCGTCTGCATATGAAAAGAGAAAATGGTCGCGCAGGGCATGGCGGCCTTTGTGGGGTTGCGCTTGGATGACCCCTAGATCGCTTTATACACCCCCATCAGTGTGGGGCTCATGTTGGCCATGCCCCAGCCCCTGAAGCATTCAAGCTGATTTCTTGCAGCAGCTGGACCCAGTAACAGCTCCAGAGTTGCTCTACAAGACAAGTAAAAGGGTGTGAGCCATGCAGCACCACCTGTAGTTTGCATACACACATATATAGGACAGCATCTCTTATATGCCCCAGGGGCAATAAAATAGTATCCTTATCTAGGGTATCCGTCCATGCCGCTACAGCACTACACATACACACCCAGGCCGACGCAATTGCCGGTCTGAGTAAGGTACCTGAATGTGTATAAATGGACTTCAGGGTAATCTCCTGTTTGCGGTCAGCAGACTCTTTGAGGGTAGCCGTATATTGGGACGGGAGGGCTAACTTCTTGGATAAGTGTGTTAATGCTTTGTCCACCCAAGGGGAGGATTCCCATCGTAACCTATCCGTTGATGGGAAAGGATACGCCATAAGAATCCTTTTGGAAATCTGCAGGAGATTCCCAAGCTTTTTCACATAACTCGTTCAGCTCGTGTGAGGGGAAAAGGTTACCTCAGGCTTCTTTCCCTTGTACATATGTACCCTCTTGTCAGGGATAGGGGGCTCCTCTGTGATGTGCAAAACATCTTTTATTGCCATAATCATATATCAAATGTATTTTGCCAATTTTGGCTGTAACTTTGCATCATCGTAATCGACACTGGAGTCAGAATCCGTGTCGGTATCTGTGTCAACAATCTGGATAGTGGGCACTTATGAGACCCTGACAGTCCCTGCGACATAGGATCAGGCATGGGTTGAGACCCTGACTGTCCCAAAGCTTCAGCCTTGTCTAATCTTTTGTGCAATGAGTTTACACTAGCATTTAAAACATTCCACATATCCATCCAATCAGGTGTCGGCGGAGACACCACATTCATTTGCTCCCGCTCCTCTCTAATATAGCCTTCTTCCTCAGACATGTCGACACACGCGTACCGACACACCACACACACAGGGAATGCTTTTACTGAAGACATTTCCCCCACAAGGCCCTTTGGCAGAACTGGCCCTAATCAATATGATGCCCTAGGCAAAATTTTGCCTGGTGCCCCCTAGCACCACCGCTGGTTCCGCCTCTGACCTTGCACCTCTTTCCCAGCACCATCAACCCTCACCCATAACAGTACTTATTTTGGTGTTTGTACCCCCTATATTTTAAACAGGAACAGTTCGCACATTTGGCGCACAGTCCAAAAAGGGGTGTGTTTTTGCTGGCAATGGGCATGTCCACACAATAGTACCCCCAATTAAAATTCTGCCACACAGTACTGCAATTTTATTCACATTTGATCACGCGATAGTGTCCATAATTCACATTACATCCCACAGTAGTATCACTTTACCTTATAAACGTTACTTCGTACAGTAGTGCTCCTTATTCACATTACATCACACTGAATTGCTCCTTATTTACATTACACCACACCCTATTGCTCTTTATTCACATTAGACGACACAGTAAATGCCCTTTCTATACACAACGCTACATATTAGAGCACCTTATACACATAATGCCACACATTAGTAATGCATTTATACACATAATTCCACACAGTAATGCCCCTTACACATATGAGACACATCATTAATGTCCTTATAAACATAATGTGTCTTACACATTATGACAACCTTTATTAATGCCCTTTTACACATAATGGCCCTCATTCCGAGTTGTTAGCTCGCAAGCTGCTTTTAGCAGCATTGCACACGCTAAGCTGCCGCCTACTGGGAGTGAATCTTAGCTTATCAAAATTGCGAACGAAAGATTAGCAGAATTGCGAATAGACACTTCTTAGCAGTTTCTGAGTAGCTCCAGACTTACTCGACAACTGTGATCAGTTCAGTCAGTTTCGTTCCTGGTTTGACGTCACAAACACACCCAGCGTTCGCCCAGACACTCCCCCGTTTCTTCAGACACTCCCGCGTTTTACCCAGAAACGGCAGCGTTTTTTCACACACACCCATAAAACGGCCAGTTTCCGCCCAGAAACACCCACTTCCTGTCAATCACACTACGATCAGCAGAACAAAGAAAAAACCTCGTAATGCCGTGAGTAAAATACCTAACTGCATAGCAAATTTACTTTGCGCAGTCGCAGAGCGAACATTGCGCATGCGCAATTAGCGGAAAATCGCTGCGATGCGAAGAAAATTACAGAGCGAACAACTCGGAATGACCACCCTTGCGCATGCGCAATTAGCGGAAAATCGCTGCGATGCGAAGAAAATTACCGAGCGAACAACTCGGAATGACCACCAATGTCCCTTACACATATGCCGCACATTATTAATGCCCTTATACACATAATGACACACATAGTGCCCCTTACACATATGTTGCACATTATTAATGCATTTTTACATGACACACATAATGCTCCTTACTCATATTCCGAACACTACTGCACAATCAACCCACTCACATGCACACAGCACTCACACTGCCACTAACACTGTGACCTCTGCCTCTGCTTGGATACAGATGTGTCCTCATAAATCTTGCCTCAATGCTAACGTTGGGGCACCTTTTTTTTATTAAAATGCATCTTATTTGCATTGCTATGTTGTTAGGATGCACACGCAGCTTCTGCCGATTAAAATGATATGCAGCACGCCTATATACTGTGTGAGACTGTGGCTGTATCTGCATATGAAATGCTACACACAGAATATAGGCATGCCGCATATCATTTTAATCAGCAGAAGTTGCTGATGCCCCTAGGCATATCAAATGCCCTAGGCAATTGTCTAGTTTGCCTATGCCTATGGCCGGCTCTGCCCTTTGGAGAGACAGAGAGAGAGTATGCCAGCACATACCCCAGCGCTATATAACCCAGGAATAGCACAGTAACTTAATGTTTGCACAGTAGCGCTGCTGTATGTAATTTGCGCCAAATTATGTGCCCCCCCCCTCTCTTTTCAACCCTCTTGTCTACCGTGGTATAAGCAGGGGAGAGTCCGGGGAGCTTCCTCTCAGCGGTGCTGTGGAGAAAAAATGGCGCTGGTGAGTGCTGAGGGAGAAGCCCCGCCCCCTCGGCGGCGGGCTTCTGTCCCGCTTAAACTGTACAATTGGCGGGGGCTCATACATATATACAGTGCCCAGCTGTATATATATGTTATATTTCTGCCAAAAAGAGGTTTATATTGCAGCCCAGGGCGCCCCCCCTGCGCCCTGCACCCTTACAGTGACCGGAGTATGTGAGGTGTATGGGAGCAATGGCGCACAGCTGCAGTGCTGTGCGTTACCTCAATGAAGATCATGAAGTCCTCTGCCGCCTCTGAAGTCTTCTTTTCTTCTCATACTCACCCGGCTTCTATCTTCCGGCTCTGCGAGGGGGACGGCGGCGCGGCTCTGGGACGGACGGCGAGGGTGAGATCCTGCGTACCAATCCCTTTGGAGCTAATCCCTTTGGAGCTAATGGTGTCCAGTAGCTTAAGAAGCAGGACCTTGCAACTTGGAGAGTAGGGCTGCTTCTCTCCCCTCGATGCAGGGAGTCTGTTGCCAGCAGTGCTCCCTGAAAATTAAAAACCTAACAAAATACTTTCTGTCAGAAAGCTCAGGAGAGCTCCTGAAAAGCACCCAGTCTCCACTGGGCACAGTATCAAACTGAGGTATGGAGGAGGGGCATAGAGGGAGGAGCCAGTGCACACCCAGAACTAAAGTCTTTCTTAAAGTGCCCATGTCTCCTGCGGAGCCGTCTATCCCCATGGTCCTTACGGAGTCCCCAGCATCCTCTAGGACGTTAGAGAAAATAGGATTTTAATACCTACCGGTAAATCCTTTTCTCTTAGTCCGTAGAGGATGCTGGGCACCCGTCCCAGTGCGTACTGTGTCTGCAGTTATTAAATGGCCCTTAACTCCAGAACATTTATGTGGAGACAACTTTCCCGACTTGACCATCTTCCTTGGACATTTTCCCCCTGTGTGACTGCTCCCCAGCCTCGGAGGGTTGCATCCATGGTCCCTAGGATCCAGTCCTGGATCCCGAACCTTCGCCCCTCTAGGAGGTGAGAACTGTGCAGCCACCAATGGAGTGAGATTCTGGTCTTGGAAGACAGGATTATCCTCCGGTGCGTGTGTAGGTGGTATCCGGACCACTTGTCCAACAGGTCCCACTGGAACACTCTGGCATGGAACCAGCCAAACTGAATGGGCTCGTAGGCCGCAACCATCTTACCCAGCAACCAAATGCATTGATGGATTAACACTCTTGCTGGTTTCAGAATTTGTTTGACCAGACTCTGGATCTCCAGAGCCTTTCCACTGGAAGAAAACCTCTTCTGTGTCCAGTATCACTCCCAAAAACAACAACCGCGTCATTGGGACCAACTGCGATTTTGGCAAGTTTAGGAGCCAACTATGTTGTTGAAGAACTGTCAGGGAGAGTGCAATGTTTTGCACTAACTGGTCCCTGGATTTCGCCTTTATCAAAAGATCATCCAAGTACGGGATAATTGTTACTCCTTGCTTGCGATCACCCTGGTGAAAATCCTCAGAGCCGTGGACAGACCAAACGGCAATGTCTGAAATTGGTAATGACAATACTGAATTGCAAACCTCAGGTAGCTTGATGCAGAGGCTAAATGGGAACATGTAAGTAGGCATCCTTTATGTCTACCAAAACCATGAAATCTCCTTCCTCCGGACTGGAGATCACTGCACTGAGAGATTCCATCTTGAAATTTAATTTCCTTAGGTAGAAATTGAGGGATTTCAGATTTCAGATTGGTCTGACCGAGCTGTCCGGCTTAGGGACCTCGAAGAGGCTTGAATAAAAACCTTCTCCCTGCCGACTAAAGCCGATTTGAACAATCGGTGAGGGGGAACGTCTTGAAACCCCAGTTTGTACCCTTGGGACACTATTTGTAAAACACACGAGTCCATGTCCGAATGAATCCAGAACTGACTGAAGAGTTTTAGACGTGCCCCCACTGGTGCGGGCTCCTGCAAGAGAGCCCCAGCGTCATGCGGTGGATTTGGCAGAAGCAGAGGATGATCTCTGCTCCTGCGATCTTGAAGAGGATGCAGACCTCTTCCCTCTTCTCCTTCCTCTACCTGCAAAGAAAGGGGAATCTTAACTTCTTGCATATCTATTGGGCCGAAATGACTGCATCAGATAATGATGCGTCTTCATCCGTTGGGAGGGAACATAGGGCAAGAAGGTTGACTTACCTGCGGGAGCTGCCGAGATCAAATTAACTAGGCAGTCACCAAACAACGCTTCACCTTCATAGGGAAGAGACTCCCTTTCTTCTTGGAGTCAGCATCAGCATTCTCTTGGTGAATCCACAATGCCCTCCTATCCGAGACTGCCATGAAATTGGCCCGTGAACTCAAGAGTCCTATATCCCTTGCAGTCTCACGTAAGTATGCTGCAGTGTCCTTGATATGATACAACGTAAGGAGTATCCCATCTCTCCAAGGTATCTATATCGGATGACAAGGTATTCGACCAATTCTTGAATACTACTACTCACCCATGCACATGTAATGGCAGGTCTAAGTAATGTACCCTTGGTTACATAACTAGAAATAATGTAGCTTCCTGCATACGATCCGCTGGATTTGTGACAGGGCCCCGTGCAGAACAGGGGGTGACTCCCACTTTATTCTGTCCGCGGCGGGAAATGAATAAACAACCAGAATCCTTTTGGGGATTTGAAACCATCTTGTCGAGCTGGCCCAGACTTTCTCAAACAGAGATGGAGGAACGTTACATCAGCTTTCATTATATATCTATATATACATACATATAGACCCCTTTGTCAGGAACAGCAGGGCCTTCAGTGATTTTAATATGTCCTTAATATCCACAATCATGTACTGAATGCTCCTTGCCAATATTGGATCTAATCAGGAAACATTATGGTCGACATAGGAATCAGTATCCGTGTCAGTATCAGTGTGTAGTAACTGGGCAAAATAACATTTTTGCGACCCCGCGGGGCCTGAGGGAAAAGAAACATAGCCATGAACATCACATCTATTCTCTACGTCTGTGTCTGGGACACAGATTTATCCAACCTTACTCTGATATTACTGAAACTTTTATCCAGTCAGTTATTGGTGGTGCCAACAGGGCCACCATCATATGTCTGCATTCCTAATATAGTTTCCTCTTGGAAAAAACATTCAGCCACCGACATGTTGACACACATGTACCAAGTACCCACAGACACATCGGCTTATGGGGGACAGACCGTCAGTAAATCTGTCAGAGGGACACAGAGGATTTTTCAGCTCACAATCCAGCGCCAAAAGTACACAGTCTGGGAAATAATAAACTCTATAGTGATAGACTTGTAATGCTCTAAAGATGTTCTGGTGAGGTGAGGAAGAAGCCCCGCTACTGTAATGGCGCGTATCTGTCCCGCTCAGAAATAATTAATTACGCTAGCGGGGTAAGGACAGTGCCCAGGCACTAATGTCCACTTTTTCCAGCCTTTTGTGAGGAATTTATGCTGCCCAGGGTGCCCCCCCCCCCCCCGTGCCCTGCACCCTGCAGTGCCTGCGTTTGTGTGGGAGCATGGCGCGCAGCGTTCCGCTCGCTGCTCGGTACCTCAGAATGCCATCACTGGAGAAGAAGTCTTCTGTTCTTCTGCTACTCACCTGTTTTCTGGCTCTGTAAGGGGGTGACGGCAGGCTGCGGGAGTGTGCATCTAGGCGTACCCAGCGATCAGCACCCTCAGGAGCTAATGGTGTCCTGTCAGCCTGAAGCAGAGCCATTGAACTCACTAGAAGTTGGTCATACTTCTCTCCCCTAAGTCCCACGAAGCAGGGAGACTGTTGCCAGCAGCCTCCCTGAAAATAAAAAAAACTAACAAGTCTTTTCAGAGAAACTCAGTAGAGCTCCCCTGTAGTGCATCCAGTATCACTGTGCACAATACTAAAACTGGAGTCTGGAGGAGGGGCATAGAGGGAGGAGACTGTTCACACCCTTTGAAAGTCTTAAAGTGCCCATGTCTCCTGCGGATCCCGTCTATACCCCATGGTTCTTAATGTGACCCCAGCATCATCTAGGACGTATGAGAAAACAAATAACGCACACATGAGGAGGAGAGAACTAAGGAAGCTATAAGGAGAAGAGGGGAGGGAGGGGGGGTTGAAAGGTAAGGTAGTAAAGGCATATTGGATAAACTACAACCTTATACATATTCATTAATGTACCAGTAGTTAGAAGTAGAAGAGCTCTAACAGAAACCACAAAGCTTATCTAAAGCCACACCACACTGGATATGCCCAATCTCATTTGATTTTTGAAGCAAAGCAGTATTGGACTTTGTTAATACATGGATGGGAGACTGCTTGGTAGTATCAGATTCTTTAGGTGTTTTTAAACTACCAACACCATTTTCTTGGTAGATTTAATTTTTACATGTATTCTTTTATGTACCAGAAGTTAGAAGTAGAAGAGCTGTAATAAAAACCACCAGCTCATCTACAGCCACAGCACACTGGATTTGCCCAATCTCTCCTGATCATGGAAGCTGAGCAGTGTTGGTCCTGGTTTTAGTACTTGGATGGGAGACCACCAGGAAATACCAGGAGCTGTGTGTATTTTTACAATACTAACACCGTTCTCTTGATGCATTCCATTTTGAAACATTGGGGCAGATCTATTAAGCCTGGTGAACTGATAAAGTGCAAGGTGATAAAGTACCAGCCAGTCAGCTCCTAACTGTCATTTTTCAAACCCAGCCTGTGACATGGCAATTAGGAGCTGATTGGCTGGTACTTTATCACCATGCAAATTATCATTTCACCAGGTTTAATAAATCGTCCGCTTACTCATTTATGTACGAGTAGTTAGAAGTAGAAGAACTCTAACAGAAACCACTAAGCTCATCTACAGCCACACCACACTGTATATGCCCAATATCACCTGATTTTAGGCCTGGTTTGTTCTTGGATGTGAGACCACCTGGGAATACCAGGTGCTGTAGGTAGTTTTATACTACCAACACCGTTCTCTTGATGCATTCTATTTTGAAACTTATTAATTGATGTACCAGTAGTTAGAAGTAGAAGTTAGAAACAGCAAAAATCATCTACAGCCGCATCACACTGGATATGTCCAATCTCATCTGATGTTGGAGGCTAAGCAGTGTTGTGCCTGGTTAGTTTTTCGATTTCAGGTCCTGCCTTCTGGTTTGGCCACGGCACCTCGGAAATTCACCAAGGTCATGGCCGTGATGACGACCCTTCACCATCGGTGGACCAGGGAGGAATCTCTCCTCCCGATAAACATTCTGGAATTGCAGGCAGTGTTCAATTCATTGACACTGGCCCTGCCTCTAGTACAGAACAGGCCTGTTCAAGTACAATCGGACAACGCCACCACGGTAGTGTACACAAATCATCAAGGCGGCACTCGAAATTGCATAGCAAAGCTGGAAGTATCAAAAATCCTCAGTTGGGTAGAACGTCATCTGCCAGCAATATCGGCAGTGTTCATTCCCGGAGTCCTCAACTGGGAAGCGGATTTCCTCAGTCGTCAGGACATTCACGCTGGAGAGTGGAGAGGCCGCAGCAGAAATGTCTGCACTGGTGTCAGTAGGTGACTGAGGCAGGGATGACTGGGAGATAGTGGGTGACTGAAGCATGTATGAGTGGGAGATAGTGGGTGACTGAGGCCGGGGTGACTGGGAGATAGTCAGTGACTAAGGCAGGGGTGATAGGGATATAGTGGATGACTGTGGCAGGGGTGACAGGGACAGTAGGAGACTGAGGCAGGGGTGACAGGGATAGTGGGTGACTGAGGCAGGGGTGATATGGAGATAGTGGTTGACTGAGGCAGGGGTGACAGATAGTGGGTGACTAAAGCAGGGGTGACTGGTATAGTGGGTGACTGAGGCAGGGGTCGCAGGTATAGTGGTTAACTGAGGCAGCGGTGACTGGGAGATAGTGGGTAACTGGGGCAGGGGTGACAGGGAAAGTGTGTGACTCAGGCAGGGGTGATAGGGAGATAGTGGGCAGCAGATCACTGCCTTGCTGACAGCAGCACATCCCTGCTTCACTGACAGCAGCACATCCCTGCCTCATTGACAGCAGCACATACCTGCCTCACTTATAGCCAGGGCCGGCGCTACCACTAGGCAGCTTTAGGCAGCTGCCTAGGGCGGCGCCCACTGGAGGGCGGCACCGCAAAGTGAAAGAACACACACACTCCTCAGGCTCCCGCTCCTATTCTTTAAGAGGAGCAGCTCGTTGGCGCCTGGCCCACCACGTCTGACTGTCTGCAGTGCCACTGCCTTCAAACGTGAGTGTGCCGCCCTAGCTACTTTAGTTCATGAAGGAGAGTCCTGCTGTCACCCGCTGCCCTGGTCGCTGGTCCGCTCCGCTGCTGCATCAGGCGCCGCCTCTCCGGGAGATCGAGAAAACTGTTATCCGCGCCCCCCCATGCAATCCCGGTGCGTCCCACATTATGACCTGACACTCAGTCACACAGTCCTGACTACCCGCCGTGGCCGCTCCGGCGCTCCCCGGGCCCCACGCGATGGTCTCCGTCTCCCGCGGCAGGCATCCCCCCCTCCCCCCCCCCCTTCACCCCTGCTTTTCGGCACAGCACAGTGACTGACTGGCAGTGACACAGGTCAGACTCAGGGCAGCACATGAAGGAGTCACCCGCTGCCCTGGTCCGCTCCGCTGCCGCATCGGGCGCCGCCTCTCCGGGAGACATCAAGCACATTGTTATCCGTCCCCTCCTTCCCCTCCCCGCAATCCCGCGGCCGCATCTCATCAGTACCTACCTGCAGTACTGGAGGCAGTGCCAGGGTATGGAGGGCCCGGGGGCAAGGATAGATAGAAGTTTGGGCAATACTGGGGTAAAGGAGGGGGTTTGGGGCAGGCAATACTAGGTGCAGTGATAGGGGTAGGGAGGGGGGTAAAGGTGAATAGCAGTTGGTGTCCCCTGCACAGCTGTGATGTCCCTGCCGCACTGTGGATCTCTTTCTCGGCCACAGTATTCACAGGTGCATGCAGGGGGCGAGGGGTCATGGAAATCCACGCTAATACACCAACAGCCATAAAAATTCCTCCTAAGGCACGGACTTCTGCTAAATGCTAATGTGAAACGGAAAGTGTCTCTCTCCCTGCACTCTTGTTTCTCCCTCTACATGCTACTGCAGGGGATCTCTACTGTGCTCAGGGCTTGGTGAGTCAAGTCTCTGTTGTATAAAACAATTGCTCATGCATCCTGGCAATGTATATTTTCAATGTATTATTTTACTACAGTGATATACATTGTGTGTGTATATATATATATATATATATATATACACACACACACACACACACACACACACACACATTGCATCCTGAAAGTGACCAACGTTTCGGGGCCGTGGCGCCCCTTTGGTGATCACCTGACAAAGGGGCGCCACGGCCCCGAAACGTTGGTCACTTTCAGGATGCAATAAATCACTGTTTACATTTTAACGTGTTGGGAGGAGTCTCTGAGTGCCGATGCATGTTTCTACTGGTTTTATATATATATATATATATCTCGAATTATGCAGAGATATGATTTTTTCTTTTCTTCCCCCGAATCGATCACTGTCGCTGGCAGTGATCAGGCGGCCTGTGGCACCCGTCCCTCTTCTATCCAGCGGCTGTGGCTTGCACTGTCTCCCTCCCAGTGTGCTATAATGTGAATTTGGGCTCATTCAGTGTGCTATAATGTGAATTTCGTCTCATTCAGTGTGCTACAATGTGAATTTCGGTTCATTCAGTGTGCTACAAGGTGAATTTCGGCTCATTCAGTGTGCTACAATGTGAATTTCGGCTCATTCAGTGTGCTACAATGTGAATTTCGGTTCATTCAGTGTGCTACAAGGTGAATTTCGGCTCATTCAGTGTGCTACAATGTGAATTTCGGCTCATTCAGTGTGCTACAATGTGAATTTCGGCTCATTCAGTGTGCTACAATGTGAATTTCGGCTCAGTCAGTGTGCTACAATGTGAATTTCGGCTCATTCAGTGTGCTACAATGTGAATTTCGGCTCATTCAGTGTGCTACAATGTGAATTTCAGCTCATTCAGTGT
Organism: Pseudophryne corroboree; assembly: GCF_028390025.1. Lineage (NCBI taxonomy): Eukaryota > Metazoa > Chordata > Amphibia > Anura > Myobatrachidae > Pseudophryne > Pseudophryne corroboree. Next base: position 294,305 of record NW_026970361.1, read on the forward strand.
GCTACAATGTGAATTTCGGCTCATTCAGTGTGCTACAATGTGAATTTCGGCTCAATCAGTGTGCTACAATGTGAATTTCGGCTCATTCAGTGTGCTACAATGTGAATTTCGGCTCATTCAGTGTGCTACAATGTGAATTTCGGCTCATTCAGTGTGCTACAAGGTGAATTTCGGCTCATTCAGTGTGCTACAAGGTGAATTTTGGCTCATTCAGTGTGCTACAAGGTGAATTTTGGCTCATTCAGTGTGCTACAATGTGAATTTTGGCTCATTCAGTGTGCTACAAGGTGAATTTTGGCTCAGTCAGTGTGCTACAATGTGAATTTCGGCTCATTCAGTGTGCTACAATGTGAATTTCGGCTCATTCAGTGTGCTACAATGTGAATTTCGGCTCATTCAGTGTGCTACAAGGTGAATTTCGGCTCATTCAGTGTGCTACAATGTGAATTTCGGCTCATTCAGTGTGCTACAATGTGAATTTCGGCTCATTCAGTGTGCTACAATGTGAATTTCGGCTCATTCAGTGTGCTACAATGTGAATTTCGGCTCATTCAGTGTGCTACAATGTGAATTTCGGCTCATTCAGTGTGTTACAAGGTGAATTTCAGCTCATTCAGTGTGCTACAATGTGAATTCCGGCTCATTCAGTGTGCTACAATGTGAATTTCGGCTCATTCAGTGTGCTACAATGTGAATTTTGGCTCATTCAGTGTGCTACAATGTGAATTTCGGCTCGTACCGTGTGCTATAATGTGAATTTCGGCTCGTACCGTGTGCTATAATGTGAAAGGGGCACCAGTACTAGATAGTATAAGGGGTTCTACTACACGGGACACGCCCCCTTTTGGGTGACCATGCCCCCTTTTCCTTGACTTTTGCATACCCCCACTTCAAAATTTCCACTTCGACCACTGTGTGTGTGTATATGTATATATATATGTATATGTGTATATATATATGTGTATATATATATATATATATATATATATATATGAGACTACATACACACACATATATGTGTGTGTGGGGGGGGGGGGGGGGCAGCTGACAATTTGCCTAGGGTGCTGAGAAACCTTGCACCGGCCCTGCTTATAGCAGCACATCCCT